>NW_027766315.1:0-296 GCF_054177405.1 Leptonychotes weddellii
AGAAATAAAGAAGATGTGGTCCATATATACAATGGAATATTACTCAGCCATCAGAAAGGATAAATACCCAACTTTTACATCAACATGGATGGGACCCGAGGAGATTATGCTAAGTGAAATAAGTCTATGTGAGTTATTTTTAAAGTACTCATGACATTTTAAAAGCAATGCAATTCTTACTACCTTTTATTAGTTTTGAGTTGAATAAAAGTGGGTTGGTGTTTGTTCTCTCAGTGTGTGGGCAGCCAGCACTCAGTGATGTGCAGTGGGCTACTTTTTGCTTACAGTTCATAACA
>NW_027766316.1:0-296 GCF_054177405.1 Leptonychotes weddellii
ATTCTTACTGCAATATTCTTTCTTAAAGGTAAGAAACAGGAAAAAAATATTCAGCAACAGTGGAATAGTCAAGTATGCTGAATATTTACAATGGAACATTACACACCTACTGAAGATAATGTTTACAAAATTATAAACGGGGACAAATGTTTATGAGGTCACTCCCATCTATCTCTGGGAAGTAGAAAACTGTAAAAACGGTCTCTTCTTCACTTGCAATACGAAAATTGCAATCTGGATTACTGTAGAATCATAACTTTCAAGGTTCACTGATTCCAAAGATGGAGAAGTGTTTC
>NW_027766317.1:0-296 GCF_054177405.1 Leptonychotes weddellii
ATTCTTACTGCAATATTCTTTCTTAAAGGTAAGAAACAGGAAAAAAATATTCAGCAACAGTGGAATAGTCAAGTATGCTGAATATTTACAATGGAATATTACACACCTACTGAAGATAATGTTTACAAAATTATAAACGGGGACAAATGTTTATGAGGTCACTCCCATCTATCTCTGGGAAGTAGAAAACTGTAAAAACAGTCTCTTCTTCACTTGCAATACGAAAATTGCAATCTGGATTACTGTAGAATCATAACTTTCAAGGTTCACTGATTCCAAAGATGGAGAAGTGTTTC
>NW_027766318.1:0-296 GCF_054177405.1 Leptonychotes weddellii
AAAATCGAGAGTCGGACCCTTAACCGACTGAGCCACCCAGGCGCCCCAAGAAGTGCTTTTTAAAAGGGAAAAGGGCTAGATTGGATGTGTCTGCCTTCCCTCCCCCTGGGGTGCCTGACCAGGCCAAGGGGGGGGCCCAGCTCTGTGACCCAGTACCCAGCCCTGGGCCAGCACTCCCGCTGCTCAGCAAGAGTTCATGCGTCCTTAGCTCACATTGCTTGAGGGACTCTGGAATGCTGGGCTCTAGAGTACAAGATGTATGTGAGATGAACTTTGCCTACAGCGGCTTGAATAGA
>NW_027766319.1:0-296 GCF_054177405.1 Leptonychotes weddellii
CAGAGGGAAAGGGAGGCCTAAGAATCAACCGTGAGCCGTCACTGGCTCATGAAATTACTACATACTGTTTCCACTCATCTAAGCCAGAGAAAATCCTAAATTCTGATGATGGGGTCTGGATATTTGCATCTTTAGCAAGCACCCCAGGGGGTCTTTATGCATGAACATTTGAGGACAACTAACCTCGTTCAACCAATTGCGAAAGGCAGGCCCATGCAATTACATTACCATCTTTCTCGTTCCCTGGGGGCTTGCAATGAATAGTGAAGGTACCCTCATGAAATCATTTCCAGAGA
>NW_027766320.1:0-296 GCF_054177405.1 Leptonychotes weddellii
CAGAGGGAAAGGGAGGCCTAAGAATCAACCGTGAGCCGTCACTGGCTCATGAAATTACTACATACTGTTTCCACTCATCTAAGCCAGAGAAAATCCAAAATTCTGATGATGGGGTCTGGATATTTGCATCTTTAGCAAGCACCCCAGGGGGTCTTTATGCATGAACATTTGAGGACAACTAACCTCGTTCAACCAATTGGGAAAGGCAGGCACATGCAATTACATTACCATCTTTCTCGTTCCCTGGGGGCTTGCAATGAATAGTGAAGGTACCCTCATGAAATCATTTCCAGAGA
>NW_027766321.1:0-296 GCF_054177405.1 Leptonychotes weddellii
AGATGATCAGCGAGAACAAGAGTAGCTCGTCTCGGGGTTGCTGGGCCCATTACTCACTTAGCACACACCTGTTGAACACCTGCTCTGTGCCTGGCCTGGGGCAGCGAGCAAAGGATGGAATGGTTAACGAGACCTCCGAGCGCTCGCCGTCAGAGGGCGGGGTTGGGGAAGCGAGCCAACGGCGCGGAAGGATGGGTGCGGCGGTGGGGTTGGTGCATGCAGGGCTGCGTGCTCCCCCCTGCTCTTCCGTTCCTGCTGTGTGCCCCAGGCGGACCCGTGCAGCCCCCCAGAACACG
>NW_027766322.1:0-296 GCF_054177405.1 Leptonychotes weddellii
GAGAGAGAACTCTGAACACCTGCAAAGGATTCTCCTTGAGTATTTGGAAAAGTAACAATCAGTGCTTGCATGTGAAAAGCTACCCAGGGCCCGGGAAAGAACCACTTGGAACAATCAGAAGTAACAGTACACTGTGTCTATAAATCTGGTCTCACCAGAAAACCTGGAAACCTCATAATTCACAGGCTGAGGTTTCTCAGCCTGGAAACCTCATAATTCATAGACCATTGGATAGAACATCCAGAAGATTTTTTGTCTCTGTAGTAGGGAATAATTAGTCCTAGACTGAATAATAC
>NW_027766323.1:0-296 GCF_054177405.1 Leptonychotes weddellii
GAGAGAGAACTCTGAACACCTGCAAAGGATTCTCCTTGAGTATTTGGAAAAGTAACAATCAGTGCTTGCATGTGAAAAGCTACCCAGGGCCCGGGAGAGAACCACTTGGAACAATCAGAAGTAACAGTACACTGTGTCTATAAATCTGGTCTCACCAGAAAACCTGGAAACCTCATAATTCACAGGCTGAGGTTTCTCAACCTGGAAACCTCATAATTCATAGACCATTGGATAGAACATCCAGAAGATTTTTTGTCTCTGTAGTAGGGAATAATTAGTCCTAGACTGAATAATAC
>NW_027766324.1:0-296 GCF_054177405.1 Leptonychotes weddellii
CTTGTAGGACAAGAAATTTGAACCAATATTTGTTTTCTTTCAGCCAAGCATCAGTTACGTTTTCTTGTTCAGATCAAGACAGGGTTATTAGAATACACTATTAATTGTAATGAACTTTAACATGATGTACTGTTTCATATTTAAAATTATTGTATAACACATAATATCTGGGTTTAAGCAATTGTGTGTAATATAGAATTCTGGGTCTAGGGAACTCTGAAAACAAACAGCCTATCGAAAAAAAAAAAAGCAGCAGCACAAACAAGAACACTGTCTAGAAAGCGATGAACATTTGA
>NW_027766325.1:0-3946 GCF_054177405.1 Leptonychotes weddellii
CCCTCGTTCAATTTATTCTTTAAGCTTGAGCCACAGTGACCAGAATGGTACTGACAAAAACCTTTCATTAGGTTTGAGATTACCCAGTCATGTTGAACTTATTTGTGGTTTTTGTTTGTTTGTGTTTAAGATTTTATTTATTTGAGAGAGGGGGAGAAAGAGCACAAGCAGGGGGAGGGGCAGAGGGAGAGGTAGACAGGCAGACTCCCTGCTGAGCATGGAGCCAGACCGGGGGAGGGCTCCATCCCAGGACCCTGAGATCAAGACCTGAGCTGAGGTCAGACTCAGACCCTTAACTGACTGAACTGCCCAGGCACCCCTGTTTGTTTTTAATAGCAGGGGGTAGAGGGAGCACATGGAAGGAGAACGAGAAAGTTGGAGGGTAAACCTTTGGACAACAATCTATATTTTTAAAGTAGATATTGGGGGCGCCTGGGTGGCTCAGTCAGTTAAGCATCTGCCTTTGGCTCAGGTCATGATCCCAGGGTCCTGGGATAGAGCCCCGCATCAGGCTCCCTGCTCAGCGGGGAGTCTGCTTCTCCCTGTCCCTCTGCCTCTCCTCCTTGCTCTTGCTCTCTCTCTCTCAAATAAATAAATAAAATTAAAAAAAAATAAAGTAGATATTGCCAGTGAGAAATATTTTCTTAAAAAGAAGAATTTGGGGCGCCTGGGTGGCTCAGTCGTTAAGCATCTGCCTTCAGCTCAGGTCATGATCCCAGGGTCCTGGGATCGAGCTCCACATCGGGCTCCCTGATTAGCGGGAAGCCTGCTTCTCCCTCTCCCACTCCCCCTGCTTGTGTTCCCTCTCTCACTATCTCTCTCTCAAATAAATAAATAAATAAAATCTTTAAAAAGAAGAAGAATTTAATGCCAGTCTTGAATTTTATAGGAAGTATTATACTGTCCTTGTTATTTATTATTGTCATTCTGACAGGCTTAGCTAGTGATGGTTGATACAGTGAAATTTAGTGTAGGGGCACCTGTGTGGCTCAGTTGGTTAAGCAGAGTTTAAGCATCTGCCTTTGGCTCACGTCATGATCCCAGGTTCCTGGGATCCAGCCCCACGCTCTCTGCTCAGCGGGAGCCTGCTTCTCCCTCTCCTTGCCCCTCTCCCCGCTTGTACTCTCTCTCAAAAAAAAAAAGTTTATACTAGCTTCTTTAAAAGACTCTATGTTGGAAAGATTACTTTAATAATTGATTTAAGTAAATGGAATAATCTAACTATTCAAAACTCTTTGCTATTTTATTTTCTCCTTTGTGTTTTACCTTTTGCTCCTTTGAGTTTGGTTAAAATTCAGGCATGTGTGTGTGCGCGTGCGTGCCAGGGACCCTGATTTAGCTTTGTTAGGGGCAACTTCAGATGTCTTAATACAGATAATTGTGAATAGATGTCTGCAGACGTATTCTTTTGATTTTGTTTGGCGAGGTGATCGACAAATTTTATTTTGTCTTATAATTAACTGTTTTTTATTATGTTATGTTAATCACCATACATTACATCATTAGTTTTATAATTAACTTTTAAAACGCTAAATTTAAGATTTTTTATAAGTATAAACTGAAATATGTATATGAAATATGTGGGTTTTTTATATTATATGAATGGGCGGTCTCAAATTTTTTCCCCCTATTAGTACCCATATATTTGAGGCATTTTAAGAAAAAAGAGAAATCTAAGAAAAAAAGCATCAAGGCAGGTAGATAAAATCAGCTCTTGATTTCTCAGTGTTTCAATTTTTGTATGAAGTCACCGGCAATTCATTAGCAGGAAAGTGTGGAGACACAGAATATGCACTGAAATTTAATCCTTTTTATTACCAAAATAATATATATGTTTTATAGAACATTTGAGGAATACATATAGAAATGCAACCATTATCTTCCCCATGATCGTTCATAATCTGATGATTGGAAAGTAACCATTGTAGACATTTTGGCGTAGTTTCTAGTCTGTGTGTATGTGTTAACACACTTTTTTTTAAAGTCAGCCATAGATATTTTAATTTCTTTGATCTGACGTAAATCCTTGTAGATATTTTCCTGTTAAATGATTACCACTTGTCAGTAACTACATGTTTGAACTGTATAATTATTTTTTTTAAGATTTTATTTGAGAGAGAGAGAGAGTGAGAAAGAGAACAGGAGCAGTGGGGGGAGAGAGAGAAGCAGGCTCCCCGTTGAGCAGGGAATGCGATGCAGGGCTCAATCCCAGGACCCTGGAATCATGACCTGAGCCGAAGGCAGATGCTTAACTGACTGAGCCACCCAGGCGCCCCTGAACTGTGTAATTCTAAATGATGATGTTTGTGCTTATAGTCTGTATCCTGAAGTTTTTGATATGTTGTGTGCCTATAGTTCAGTGGTCCCATCTCTGATCTCTGTGGTTTCTGGTTCTAAACTTGACTTGCCTCTCTTCTTCTCTAATCCCTCGCTTTAAGTCTTTAAACCACATTCTGCAGTTCCTATGCCCTTCCAGTTTCTTTTCTGTCTCATTATATGGTACATACAAATACACAGACAACAGCTATATCAGTGTGCATATTTACTTAACTATTTTTTTATTTTAACATAAATAGGATTATGATATTATATGGCTTTTTTTAACCCACTCATTTAAAAAGGTTGATTCTTATATTAGTAGATATGAGTCCATCTTATTTTTTTAAAAAAGGCAGCATAGTGTTCTGTTGTATGGACCATATATTTTAGTCACTCTCTTAAGATAGTACTTGAATTTTCAGTTTATTTACTGCTATAAATACAGGATTGCTGTAGGCATCCGGATACATACACTTTTGCCAACTGTAAATTAGAAGAGGGGCTTGGAAGAAATTGCTGGGTCATAGAGTACACACACTTTAAATATTGAAACAAAGTGCCAAATCTTATTAGAAGCTTCCACAGTGGACATTTCCAACAAACAGTGTAGGAAAGTCTCTCTCCCCACATCTTTGCCAATACTTGGAATCAAATCTTTGAAAACAAATTTCTGTCCTTTCTTAAGCAATACATGCAATTTGTGACGTTTCTTATACCAAGTTTTTGAACTTCTTTTTCCTTTTTTTCTGGAGTTTTACATGCACATATAATTCAAAATAAAATATTCCTAGGTTTGTTTTTTTCTTTTTGAAGAAAAACTCCCTGCCTCTATTCCTCTCCAGGTGTCCTTTGATAGAGGCAACTGTTTTTACTGAGCTGATTATTTTTGTATTTACCATCTTTGTCTCACATGCTTCTATTGTTAAATCCAGATTTCAGTTTGAGGCCTTATCTATTGAATTCCGTTTGTGGATTTAACTTGTCTTTCTGCCTCCATCACATGTACAAACCTTACCATTTATATACTCCCTTAATTTAGTAACATCATGATTTCATATTTGCATTATTATGATTATAAAAGTTATTCACAATTTGAGCCATATAGTAAGCTGTTGTTACTTTTTTCCTTGTACTGTTGAATTGGAATTTGTATAATTTTCCTTGTCGTTAATGCTTGTCTTTTCTTGTTTGCTTTGTTTTCTCTGTGCTTACTACTAATGCCGCCCCACATTCCTTACCACTTGTCTACATGTTCAGGGTGCTTGATGCCTCACATTGCCTTCTTCCACTAGTGTAAAATTGTCATTGTCAGTGTTCCTTTTACCTTTCTTGTGGGTTACATCTTACTTAATTGTAGCCCATGTTGCCCTTTTTCTTGGTTCGTTCCCTTATATTATTTGAAGGGCTTGTCCTCCAGGAGCTTCCTAAAACATATCCAGGGCAAGTAATGTTTTGAAACTTTGCATCATTATTCTGTCAACACTTTTAGGTAATTTCGGTTGCATTTAGAATTCTAGAATAGTAATCATTCTCTTTGAGGATTTTAAAAAGCATCACTCTCTCGCATCTGGCTTTGGATGTTATTGCTCAGAAATCCAAAGTTCTTTTGCTTTCTTTTTTTTTTTTC
>NW_027766326.1:0-296 GCF_054177405.1 Leptonychotes weddellii
TATTAACTGAGCTTCCCCTCGGCTTTTTTTTTTTTTTTTTTTGAAAGAAGGGTTTTGGCGGGAAATGTTTGAAATATGCTGATCTAGTTCTCCTGGCTGGATCCCAGGGGCTTTGGGTGGGTAGGGGGCTGGAGAGAGCCCCGTGGGACTGAAGCCAAGGGGGCTGGGTTGAGGGCGGGTCTCACTCCTAGGGGAAATATGTAGCACCAGGAAGCAGGAGTAAGGTCTTAAAGAGATTAGGCCAGCCCAGCAAGGGACAAACACTGTGGAGAACTGGGCTAGTCACATTTCTGGCA
>NW_027766327.1:0-296 GCF_054177405.1 Leptonychotes weddellii
GCACACATTGAGGTTTAGAGTTTACCAATTTATTACAAAGTAGAAAATATTCCAAAAGTCCTCAGACTTAATAGAATTTATATTTTGATGAAACATCTACTTAACTACTAAGTGACTAATGAGCTAGTTCTACATAAAAATATTGGCTGTATGGTCAATTTTTATAATCTTAGAATTCAGGTTTATATATCCATTAAACGTAGACCCTGTCCCTTAATTAATGGTTGCTGATACAATTCCTATTCCTCAAAATAAAAATATAAAAGTTTAGGAATTGGTTACAAGCTAGTAAATCC
>NW_027766328.1:0-296 GCF_054177405.1 Leptonychotes weddellii
ATCCAACATCACCATGATCTTATACCCATTCTTCACATCCAGATCGAGATCCGTGAAGTCCAAACTCCACAGGGTGCATATAGGAACCTCGGGAAACTGTCCTCTGAGTTATCTTATGATTCCCTTCCTACTGATGCCAGCCAGTTGGTTGCCAGTCTATGATCTTGCCACCTGAAGCCAACCCAGTCGCCAACTGATCAAACGGTTACTCTGGGTGCATTCATTATTGTTTTATTCTGTACTAGGCAGGGTGCTAGTGCTATTGAACTATGTTTAGCACGACAGTTTCTACAGGC
>NW_027766329.1:0-296 GCF_054177405.1 Leptonychotes weddellii
ATACTTCAGGCAATTTCTCTTTGGTTTCTAAAACTTACAATCCAAAAGTAAATACAAATAAAAAGCTATTATAGATATACCAGTTATTTTATTTAGATGTATGTTAGTTCATCACAGAGAACCAGACGGGAGAGTTTAGATGGCTCAGTACTACTCTGAATATCTATGACATAAATAACCTTTGTACAAGTCAAACTTGGGCTACTGCAAAATTGAAAGGATAAAAAATACAGTACAAAAAACACAGGAGCACACACAAAAAATATAGGACTTAGTGGCACGATAGCCCTGCCAGC
>NW_027766330.1:0-296 GCF_054177405.1 Leptonychotes weddellii
CAATTGGTATATAAATAAATACATAAATAAATAAAAATACAGATCAATATCCCTGATGAACATTGATGCAAAAATCTTCAACAAAACATCAGCAAACCATATTTAATACTTTAAAAGAATCTTAACCATGATCAAGTGGGATTTATTTCAAGGATGCAAGAATGTCTCAACATCCACAAATCAATCAATGTGATACACCACATTAACAAAATGAAGGACAAAAGTCATGAGCATCTCAATAGATACAGAAAAAGCATTTGACAAAAGTCAACATCCATTTATGATAAAAATTCCCA
>NW_027766331.1:0-296 GCF_054177405.1 Leptonychotes weddellii
AAAAGTGCTCTGTTCAGGAAAATTCAGTGTGTTGAATGATGGGCACCAGCCTAAAGGAAAGAGGAACAAAACATGCCCACATGCACGTCTCTGCCCGTACACACACAAGCTGGTCCCCCACATGTTGGGAGCCAGGCCTGCGCTTTACTTCCATGGCTGCTTCCTTCTTTGGGGTTTTTCTCTTCTCAGAGTCAGACTTTGTGACTGTGGATTCATGGAGGGAAGACTAGTGTGAATTCCAAAAAAATGAATTATAGTATTTCCATTCAAAAGTCATTTTGTCGCTTTCAAGGAAC
>NW_027766332.1:0-296 GCF_054177405.1 Leptonychotes weddellii
ATCTGAAATTAATCCCACCTAGTGGGATTCTGATTGCAAGAGAAACCTTTTTTTTTTTTATTCTTATGTTAATCCCCATACATTACATCATTAGTTTTAGATGAAGTGTTCCATGATTCATTGTTTGTGCATAACACCCAGTGCTCCATGCAGAACGTGCCCTCCTCAATACCCACCACCAGGCCAACCCATCCTCCCATCCCCTCCCCCCCAGAACCCTCAGTTTGTTTTTCAGAGTCCATTGTCTCTCATGGTTCGTCCACCCCTCCGATTTCCCCCGCTTCATTCTTCCCCTC
>NW_027766333.1:0-296 GCF_054177405.1 Leptonychotes weddellii
CAGCTTCCAGCAGGAGGCCGGACCTGAATCCAGGGAGGGTGAGGACGGCCTCTCTGTGATACTTGGCCACAGCGGTGAAGAAATGAACGCCCTCTCCCTGCGACTTTGAATTAGCTGCCCTGTGAAGAGCCTGAAGAGTGGAGCTTCCTGGAGGAGGGGATTCTGGATGGACTGAGCCCCATCTTGTGGGAGCCTCCCCTTCGTGGGACAGTCGGTGGGAATGCTGGCTTCCCGCCTCGGCACTTTCTGTCCCCGGGTTCCCTACAGAGCCTGTGGCCCAGCTCGGGGACACCTGG
>NW_027766334.1:0-296 GCF_054177405.1 Leptonychotes weddellii
AATCAGTGTCTTTCCAATAGATCCTTCCTTCTAGGATCCCTCCTATCCAAGTCTAGGATATTTCCCTGCAGACTTCACCAGGCTATTGTGGTGATTGATTATAAATTATAAACATATGCATTCAGTTTTCTCTCCCAGAGTCCTCGTATCATTGAACCTGGAAGTAGGGTGGGTGCCCCCCTTCCGAAGTTAGTCGGAACACATTTATCCTGCCTGCTAGAAAAAATAATCTAATATATGCTTTTTTCCTTTAAAATTTTTAACTGAGGTGAAAGTCACGTAACGTAAAATTAAAG
>NW_027766335.1:0-296 GCF_054177405.1 Leptonychotes weddellii
AATCAGTGTCTTTCCAATAGATCCTTCCTTCTAGGATCCCTCCTATCCAAGTCTAGGATATTTCCCTGCAGACTTCACCAGGCTATTGTGGTGATTAATTATAAATTATAAACATATGCATTCAGTTTTCTCTCCCAGAGTCCTCGTATCATTGAACCTGGAAGTAGGGTGGGTGCCCCCCTTCCGAAGTTAGTCGGAATACATTTATCCTGCCTGCTAGAAAAAATAATCTAATATATGCTTTTTTCCTTTAAAATTTTTAACTGAGGTGAAAGTCACGTAACGTAAAATTAAAG
>NW_027766336.1:0-3946 GCF_054177405.1 Leptonychotes weddellii
CCCCCCCAAAAGTGTCTTATCTTTATTAGAAATCTGTTTAATATCCCATGGGGAACTGAGAATATGACCCCCAGTGGTCTAATTTCATCCACCTACTGATAGAAGACTGCTTCCCTATTTTCCAAGATTTTGATGTCTAGGAGTATGGTATGTGTAATGGTTAAGAGATTGGACCCTAGAATCAAATCCTGGCTTCACCACTTAATATAAGAAAAATTGGGAATGTCATTTCAACTCTCTAAGCTTTATTTTCTTGAACTATAGCATGGGATCAAAATAGCTCCTATCTTGAAGGATTATTCAGATAATTAAATCAATTAATGAATGTAAACATCTTAAAACAGTGTCTGGCACATTGTATATGTTCAGTATTTCTTAGCTATTATTATCCCTATTAGTGTTATGAGTCAGCTTGGTGTAGAGGAAAGAACTTGGGCTTTAGGGCTGGATGAAGTTTTTGAGTGATCTTGAACAAGTTACTCAATCTCTTTAACCTCAATTTCTTCATTTGTAAAACAAGAAGATATTACCTACACTAGAGGTTCATTTTAAAGATTAAATAAGATCAAGGCGCCTGGCTGGCTTAGTTACTTAAGCATCCAACTCCTGATTTTGACTCAGGTTATGATCTCAGGGTCACTAGGTCAGGCTCCACGCTGAGTATGGAGCCTGCCTAAGATTCTCTTTCTCCCTCTCCTCTCCCCTCCCCCACCCCCACACTTTAAATAAAAAAAAATAAATAATAAAGATTAAATGAGATACATACAACAAGATGTGAGATATATTAGGTAAAAATATAGTTGTTTTCCCCTTCTTTAGCCAGGTTATAAGTACTAACTCAGAAATCTCATATGTATGAAAACATAGCATCCATCGACCTTTAAAAAATGTGAAGAAGAGTCCACTGTTGTAAGGAAAAAGGAGTAGTTCTGTTTAGCATCAGATGGGCAAAAGTATTTAAGTTCATGATTGGATGCTTTTGAGTTTTTATAAAAACAAAATCTAGCAGGTATAATTAAGTATGCAGCATTTAGAATGGAAGCAGGCACTCTTCTTCATTGTGTGGGCAATAAAATCTGGAAGAAAAAACAATCAATATGTTGGTTCAATTAAGTTTTCAGCTACAAATAACTAATTTCAGTCCTCATGGTTTTTCTAGGGTCCAAAATATATTGCTTATTCTTCTTAAAATATTAATATAGTCCTGAATTATTTATTGAACCAAGAAACAGTGAACTCTTTTAACATGGAAGAAAATGGAAGGTTATTTCATGTCAGCACCATGGAAGACAATAATAAATCTGAAATTTAAATAATACCTCTGAGAATACAGCCTGCTGAAGGCCAAACCACGTGGTTTCTAGGCTTTTTCTTTTGTGATATAGAAGTTGGAAAGCCAATGGAAAAATGCCGTTCTGGGTTTCTGATTCTTTTAGGGTTGGTAGAATCTTGTAGGCTGTTTAAGGTCATTCTAGAATATTTTGATCTTTTATAATAATATTTAATTTCATGTCATTGAAAGGACCTACTATAATAATAGCAATAGCTATCATTTACTAAGCTTTTCTTATGTCCTGGGCACTATATTAAGGGCTTATATATACATTACCTTATTTATATTCCTAACGCTATGAAGTGGGTAGTGTTACTATCCATATTTTACAGGAGAAGAAATAGAGACCCAGAGAGGTTAAGTATTTTGAATTCCTAACCTCTGATTCCAGAGATCTTTTCATGATGGAACAACTTGGTGCTTTTACCTATAGATAGCTTTAATCTCTCCTGCCTCTGTCATTCAAGAGCAGAATGTCTGTGTTTCTGTTGTACTCTGCCTGGCTTTGTAAACATTTGTTTATGTTGGTATTCTCCACTATTATAGTGAAAAGAGCATGGTCTTGGAATTAAACAGACCTGTGCTTGCTTTCCACATCTTCCCCTTATTAGCAATGTTATCTTGGATTACCTAGTGCTCACAATAAATCTCTGAGGTAGGAACTATTATTGCTTCATTTTCTCTCTCAGGAATCTGGGGCTTAAGAGGTTAAGTATCTTGACCAAGATTTTACTGCAAGTATGTGGAGGAGATACATTGGAACTCAGGTCTATCAGAAGACTCCAAATCCCATGCTTTTAATAACTTGACTTATTTACATGATTGTGAATATTCAGGTTGCAGTTTGGTGACTGTGGCATCATTGAGAAGCTCCTTTATTTTGTAGATGGGGAAACCAAGGTCCAGAAAGAGGGCATGAGTTATTAATAGACATGAGACAAAAACCCAGCTCCTGGTCCAGTGTTTTTTCCACTGCTGCCTCTTACTTGCTTGTTGGTGTCATGGTACCATTGCAGAAGCCTGAGGTTTTGATTGCTGTTAGATATTTGGGGTGAAGATAATGCTCCACAGGAGCATTGTCCTGTGCTCAGGACACGTGCTGACGGTATATACAAAGACATCCACTTTATTTGATATATATATCCTGAGCCTTTGAAAACTCACTACTCTCTATATAACTTCAGTCTCAGTCAAGTATATTAAGGAAGGAGAACTAAAATTTATGAGATACTATTATATGTGTAATTTGATGTATTAACCAATTCTTTTAACAACCCCATTATTTAGGGATTATTATTTCCATTTTACCAATGAGGAGATTGAGAAAAGAGAGGTTAGGTAGTCCTCGTTTCTACTCTTTACTAGAACTGACTAGTGGTTTGAAGTATTTGGAAAAGCTCTGCTCCCTCTTTTGATAGAAAGGTTACTCATCCTGCTATATGGTGGTATAGAGGAAACTACTGTGGAGTGATCCACATGGAGAAATTCTCTCTCTTCCTTTTGGTCTCATTGGAATAACTTATTTGCTGTGACCTTGGGTTTCTTTTCATCATTAAGAGGGATATATTGTGTGTTTAAATACTCCATTATTAATAATATTTGCCCAAGTGCAGTGTTGTGATCAATTTTTCATGTGCATCATTCTTTATGCAGCACTAGTTGAATTTCAAGTACAGCCTTACCTTCACCTCTCCTCCCTCAGTGACTGTCTCCAAAAAGGAGGATGGCAGGCCAAAGACTCCTCATCTACAGGAGAAATCAGAAATGCTTTCCTAGGTCATCCCAAGATTCTTTGGTGATGAGGGCACAGTGAGGCAGCTGTGAGAAAGCAGTGAGTATCTTCCTAAGGCTAAACTTTATACCAGAGGATCCAGGGGTCAAAGTCCCAAACTGCTCACAATATTCTGTGACTCTTTTGTCTCACCTAAGTCTCTTCCATCCCTTCTTCCCCACATCCTCCCTTTCACCTGTTCTATTTCGAGCATTTATTGGGCATCTATAATATACTAGGCCCTGTGCCAGAGGCTGGGGATGCAGACAGAAAAGAAAAGAAGAAAAATTTCTACTTCTCATGGACCTTCCCATCCTGACTGGGAGGCAATCACAGAGCAGTGTGATTGGCACTATGATCTAGGGAAGAACTTTTTTTTTTTTAGTTTGAAAGTAGAGACGATGTTTTTTTCTGCCCTGTGTTATATTTACTTTGTAATCTCCTGTGAGTGAAATTTTACTCTCCTTTCCCAAGGTAACTTCTTGGCATATAGTTAGATTAGCACATTGCTCATCTCCTAGAACTCCAGGGAATATTTGAAATAGGGGACAGGTGTGCTTACCCCCCAAGTCTGACTAATAAATCTAGTTAATGAAAATTAAATTAATTTGGTGATTTGTACATCAAACTTTATACTCCTCCTTCCATGTTGCTAAATGCCTTGTCTAAGAATCCAGCCTTAAAAATGTGTGGGAAGCAGCCCTAGGAAGGGCTTCCATCCCTACGTTAGTAGCACTCTGATGCTCTTGATGCAATCCTTGGGATTTTTCTTCCCCTCCTCTGGTTAATTTGTCCCAAGGCTTGGAAGCTGATCAACTTAATGCACTAAGAATGGGATTTTT
>NW_027766337.1:0-296 GCF_054177405.1 Leptonychotes weddellii
ATAGAAAATTTTGAATATTTTATGATCTTATAAAATACAGAATTAAATCTTGTGATATTCTAGAGTTTTAATCTATTTATTTGAAATTTTATTTATTTTTTTCTGTATCAAAAGGATTTCTTTTTTTTTTTTATTCTTATGTTAATCCCCATACATTACATCATTAGTTTTAGATGAAGTGTTCCATGATTCATTGTTTGTGCATAACACCCAGTGCTCCATGCAGAATGTGCCCTCCTCAATACCCACCACCAGGCTAACCCATCCTCCCACCCCCCTCCCCTCTAGAACCCTCA
>NW_027766338.1:0-296 GCF_054177405.1 Leptonychotes weddellii
AGAGAGAATGAGAGACAGAGAGCATGAGAGGGAGGAGGGTCAGAGGGAGAAGCAGACTCCCTGCCGAGCAGGAAGCCCGATGCGGGACTCGATCCCGGGACTCCAGGATCATGACCTGAGCCGAAGGCAGTCGCTTAACCAACTGAGCCACCCAGGCGCCCAAAATTGTACAAAATTTGATTAACACTCATCACACTCATCTTACTTTCCTTCTTTTACCTCTGTTATGGAACTAGCCCCAGTATATGGACAGGTATTTGGGAATGACTGCAGTATATTATTTTGTTTCATAAAAA
>NW_027766339.1:0-296 GCF_054177405.1 Leptonychotes weddellii
AGGCCTGAGACTTAGGGGAATTACATGTGAACTTCAAGATTTTTATCCCATAGAGATAATTTCTGCCTGGTAGAACAGCAAATCCCAAAGGTTAGAGTTTATGGCCCTTGGAAATTTAACCAGTTTGGTATTTAAATCAGCAGTCTTATTCTAATATTGCCTATTAATATGAAGTTTCACCAAGGCTCTTTGAGGTGTGAATGTGTGTGGTGTGCATGTTCCTTCCAATGAAACTCTACTTACAAAGGCTGGCATCAGGCTGGATCTGGCCTGTGGGCTGTAGTTTGTCAACCCCA
>NW_027766340.1:0-296 GCF_054177405.1 Leptonychotes weddellii
GTGACTTGATGTCTTTCATCAGTTTTGAAAAAAAAAAATAGCCATTATCTCTTCAAATATTGCCTCTGTCCTATTATCTATCTATTTCTCTGTCTCTCTGTCTTTGTGTCTGTTTCTGTCTCTTTCTCTCCCTCTCTCCTTGTCCCATTCCCTCTTCTTCCTTCTTCTTCCTGTCTCTTTTTCTCCCCTTCTGGGATTCTAATTACATGAAACTAGAATATTTCATGCTATTCTTTTTGTTTCTTCTGTTATTTTCTATATTTTGACATTCTTTTTCCTCTCTGTGATGAGAGCTA
>NW_027766341.1:0-296 GCF_054177405.1 Leptonychotes weddellii
AAACCAGACAAAGACCCCATCAGAAAGGAGAATTTCAGACCAATATCCCTGATGAATATGAATTCCAAAATTCTCAACAAATCCTAGCTAATAGGATCCAACAGTACATTAAAAGGATCATCCACCATGACCAAGTGCGATTTATCCCTGGGATGTAAGGGTGGTTCAACATTCGCAAATCAATCAGTGTAATAGAACACATTAGTAAGAGGAGAGAGAAGAACCATATGGTCCTCTCAGTTAATGCAGAAAAAGCACTTGACAAAATACAGCATCTTTCCTGATTAAAACTCTTC
>NW_027766342.1:0-296 GCF_054177405.1 Leptonychotes weddellii
AAAAAAAAAAAAAAAAAAAGAAGCACCGGAACCAAACCTCAGTGACTTATCGGTGTTCTTTTGCCTTCTTCCAAACCTTCCAAAATCACACCTGTGGATGAGGGCATCAATTAACATTATTATCCATAAAGAATCACAAATAAAACCCAATGGCTGTTGTGAATCGTGAGAGCCATAACCACTTCAAACGTGGAGGGGTTCATTTTATTTTCTCTGATCCAGAGAGGGTGTGGAGAGGATATACGCATGTAAGTTGTGTATGTTGTATAGGAGTTGTGGATGTGTGTGTATGTATA
>NW_027766343.1:0-296 GCF_054177405.1 Leptonychotes weddellii
AGCCCGCCTGCAAGCACCACTTCATCCAGGACAACTGTCTCTATGAGTGCTCACCCAACCTGGGGCCCTGGATCCAGGAGGTACAGGACCTGCCCTCACCCCAGCCCAGCAGGCTGCCAGCCAGCTGAGTCAAGGCTGCGGGCGGCCCACATCCCCGTCCCCACTCCCTCCCCTCCCACCCAGGTGAACCAGAGCTGGCGCAAGGAGCGTTTCCTGCACGTGCCCCTGTGCAAAGAGGACTGCCAGCGATGGTGGGAGGACTGTCGCACCTCCTACACCTGCAAGAGCAACTGGCA
>NW_027766344.1:0-296 GCF_054177405.1 Leptonychotes weddellii
AACCTGAGGGGACCCTAGAGCTTCATTGCATGAAGGTGGTCCACACCTCCTAGTTGTAACTATAACAACCTTATCTCACATGTGGATGGAGTGGGTAACTCAAAAGCCTTACCTGAGAGTCATGAGACTTCCACTGTACCACTGATGCTCCTGTTGGGTTGCTTGATCTAAATTCTTTCTTAAAATCTAGACCCCCCCCCCAAAAAAAGTAAATTTGTGGGTTGTGAAACTCATTCAGTGTTAAGAGTGTGATTGGTAAATTTAGAGCAAAGGCTTTCCTGTTGGTAAGTGGAGTG
>NW_027766345.1:0-296 GCF_054177405.1 Leptonychotes weddellii
AATCTAATTCGCCCTTTTTAACCATCAGATGCTTTCAATAGGGTTTTCAAGATGCTCCCCAGAAGTGTCTTCTTCAGATGTCGGGAGCTTACGGCACTTACTGAGGGTGCGTACCCTGTAAGTCAAAGGAATAAGCTTTAAAGAAATGTAACTTGGAGATCTTTAATGTTTTCTGAAATGACTTGAGAAAACAAGTAAGCATCACTTCGTGCTTTATACTATTTTTCTGTAGCTCTAGGAATTAGACGCCATCTAAGAATGATGTCTTTAGTTTATAGGTGGGGTTGACAACACAG
>NW_027766346.1:0-296 GCF_054177405.1 Leptonychotes weddellii
GCCTGGTGGTGGGTATTGAGGAGGGCACAGTCTGCATGGAGCACTGGGTGTTGAGCACGAACAATGAATCATGGAACACTTCATCTAGAACTAATGATGTAATGTATGGGGATTAACATAAGAATAAAAAAAAAAAAAGAATTATTTTTAAAAACATACAAATGAAGGGTGCCTGGGTGGCTCACTTGGTTAAGCATCTGCCTATGGCTCAGCGAATGATCCCAGAATGCTGGGATCAAGCCCTGCCCCGTGCAGGTCTCCCTGTTCAGTGGGGAGTCCGTTTCTCCCTCTGCCCC
>NW_027766347.1:0-13948 GCF_054177405.1 Leptonychotes weddellii
CTGGTGGTGGGTATTGAGGAGGGCACGTTCTGCATGGAGCACTGGGTGTTATGCACGAACAATGAATCATGGAACACTTCATCTAGAACTAATGATGTAATATATGAGGATTAACATAAGAATAAAAAAAAAAAAAGAAGTAGAAGCCAAGAGAGTGCCACAAAACAAATTTTTTAACCTCTGTGTAGCAAAGTGGTAGAAATTTGTTGAAAAGTTTTATTTATTTGATACTTCAGATCATGGGAGTTCATCATTTTTCTTGCTGTTTTGGCACAGCCTCCAGTGAAGTGAAGGAAAATTAAAAGAATGCTGAATACCTCTCCTTCCTTTCATCTATCAGCCAAGGCAAGTGAATATGTGGAGAGAACAGTTAACAACTGAAACCTGAATTCATTTCCCTACATCCTCAGCTAAGAATGTCAAATACCTAGAGAGCTATTTTGTGGTTGCTGTTTATTTGCACAATTTCAGTCACAATTTCAGAGGAGATTCACAAATTTATGTGGCTGTGGGATTGGATTTAAATTTCTACAGCTCCTCCTGGAGAACCACCTCAGATATGCCTGAATTATGGAAAAACTGAGAGTGGCAAAGTTTCAAGGAGTACTGGGAGTCAGGCTGAAGGAACCACCTCTATCCAGAGTATGGCATTTACATGTCAGATGGAAAAGGAGAAAGAGACCAGGGAAGGAAAAAGGCACAGGACAGCCATTAAAGGCTATTTTCCCATCTCATTGGCCAGAGCTAGTCACGTGGCAAAGTGTGATGGCAAATGTGAATGTTCTCCCACAGGGAAGCACTCACTGCAAGTCATAGGGCCACAGGCTGGGATGTCTACTCCTCTGGCAGGGAGGGTAGCCAATAATTGGGAAGAATAATGCCATCTACCACGGGGAGATAAATACACACACACACACACACAGACATACAGTGCATACATAGGATACATACATTATACACAAAGCATCATATGGTAGGGAGTGATAGGAATTTCAAGTGCAGGGGCATTTCCCTGCTCTGCCACTTAGAAACTAGCTATTTGACTTTGGAGAAGGCGCTTAACCTCTCTGAGCCTTGGTTTTGTCACTTGGGAAATTAGGATAATGGTACTTAACTCATAGCTTTGTGGGAAGGATTAAAATATTCTATTCAAGTGAGATACTAAGCAGAAAGCTTGGCAATAGTTATCATTAAAGTTGTTTTCTCCTCCTGCTCCTTCCTATCCTCTTCTTTCACCTCATTATTCTTGTTATACCATTTCAGGATAATAGGGAATGCTTTGTGGATAATGGCATTTAATCTGAGGCTCAGAATGTGGGTAGTATTTGAACAGGCAGCAGAGAAATTTATTCTACGGCTCAGTAATTCCCATCTTTAAAATGGGGATAATAGTAGTGATTACCTCTTATGGTTGGTATGAGGGTAAAATGATTTACTGGTGGAGAAACTGACACCAGCAAGTGGCTGTATACTGCGCACATTTATGTTAAGTATTTGTTAGATACAAATACACACATGAAGGGGCTGAGAGAGAGGGAATGTGTGTTCAGACTGACAAGACAAAAAGAGCAAAAGCCAGAACCAGGGAAAGCTTGAGGGGCTCACAGGGAATGGAGTCTAGATAGACTTGGTCGTGGCACAGTGTGTGTGAAGTCAGGGGTGGTAGAAGACGAGGCTGATGGGGTGCAGGGGTGCCTGAGCATTTGGACTTCATTCTGTTCGCAGTAGGAACAGGGTTTGGGGTATGTTTCAGGAAGATCGGTATTGTCAGTGGGTAAAACAGGTGGGAGTAGCAAAGACAGGAGCCCAGAAGGTCTGGAGGAAGAAGGCTGGAAATCTTGGTGGTGTTGAATGACAGCTACCATAGGGCAGTGACAGAAAGCATGGAGAGGAAGGGCTGCTGCCTGAGGGAGCTGGAAGTGAGGCCAGCAGGCGCGGGGACCTGACTGGGCTGGGACTGGGTGGGTGAGCAAGAATGGGGGAGGAGATAAAAAGAAGGCTGAAATTTCAAGTCTTGTTGAATAGAAAGAGTTAGTTTGTAGACAGATAGGGGCTAGTTTACTATATTATATCACTTGAAAGTAGATCAATGAAGGATACTTTGGGGTTAAGAAACATCCCTTAACAAGCAACTTGGAGACGGGTGTTAAGATCCTGCCTGTCACTTACTGCTGATGTGAATATTGTCACTCAGGTTTCCTTCCAAGCTCAAACAGGATCAGCTGTACTGAAGACATTTTAGCCAAGAGGCTGAGAAAGGAGCTAGGTAATGGGACAGGGAAAGCAGGTGTGTGTGTGTGTTCGGGGGCGGGGGTGCTTGGAATTGGGAAACTGGGGAGAACAGAGCGAGGCCAAGAATAAAGACATAGAAAGGGAAGTGGGACTATGCCATCTTCCTGAAATATCAGCCTTTTATATTCCCAGTATATTATCAAATGAAATGCAGATTTCTACAAAACAATGGACAGTATGGCAAGAAGTTTTGATAAAAAGAATACATATTCCTAATCATAGAAAAAATAGTAGAGCATCTACCTAATTTTAGCAGTGGTGAAATTATAGATGAAAATTTTGTTTCCCTTCATTTCCTGAGTTTTTCTGCATTGAGCATGTATTCGTTTTATAGTATAAACTTTAAATAATAAATTCTATGAACGGGGGAAAGAAGCTATCCCTGCCATAAAGAACTCAAAATCTACCCCCCCACACACACAATTTATGCTATTGTTTTGTGACACTTGAAACATATATTCTAATAAAAACAGATGTGCCAACAATCTTTTGGCAGGCAACAGATTCAAAGATTGGGGATTGCCTGTAGCTGATTACATTGCCAGTGTGTCAGAACGAGGGTTTTAAGTTCAAAATGCTTGCTAACAGAAATCATTAGGATACACAGGCTAGGTTGGAGGAAAATACCAACCTAAAATTTGGATACATTTAAAAGAAAATGTTTCAATGTGTCTATATCCCAACTCAGCCTCAAAGAGGTAACCTTTCAACTTAAGAGTCATTTTGGACAACTGTTCTTGAAATTGTCTTGTATGTAAAACTCAATTGGTCATGACTATTGAAAAATATATTACTTTTTTCTTGCAGCCAGAATATGCAGCAAATGAGAGCTCTCTAAGTGATTTGGCAAAAAATTCATCTTCAGATAGTTTTAATATGGGAACTGAACTGTTTTGCTTTTCTTCCTTTCCTTGATTCCTGAGAAAGGTAGACTGCAAGTATTTCCTTTGAAGAGGGTTTGAAGATGAAGCCCTCCCTTCTTCTAGAAAAGAAGCTTTTGGTGTTTACTTGCTGAAGAGTCAAGGGAATGGGGGTTTGTAGGAAAAAGTGGAATGCCTTGTAAGTATAGTAGGTTGATAGGGGCTTCTCCTGAGTCAGAAAGATATTCCCTAGGGCCACAGAAAGAGAGATGTCAGTGGGTCTGGGGCAGTGAGGAAGAGGGCCCTTCTTTCTGGCACTGTTCTGGGGAGGCAGCAAGTCTCTGGAAGGAATGGCTTGGGAAACACGATCATAGGTCTAGGTGTTTCACAAGTATGGCTCTGAAGGGACCAAGTGAAAGGAGCCGGTGATCTTCTTAGGGACAACCAGAATGGCCTTGTTATAAATAACCATCCCTTACCTTCCCCCCTGCCTCCACGCCTTGGCCCTGCTTTTGACAATAGCACCTAGAAATAGCCCTGATTTGGGAGGGAAGCCCCAAGAATAACTGATGCTTATCCATTTCCAATATATCTTGGCAGGATGGAGACTGGGAATTGAAATTAGGTAACATCATAGATAATATGATATTTCTCACACATCTAGCTTTGAGGACTGAGAGTGAAAAAACAGTATAATATTGAATAAAGGGATGTCCAGTGATTTCCTCTTTGGAATGTGCACACAGATTATAAAGATATGAAAGAACACAAACGCGGTATACTTGCTCAGATCCCATTTTGGACTGAGGTACTCACTCTCTCAGCTGCCAGGAGAGTTGGCTGCTGAAGGCTCACAGCTGTGATTATTTCTGGGAATTGCCCTCTGCCAGAGGAAGCTGTGTTGCTCCCTTCCCAGAGGTAGCCAGAGTCTAACGACTGATTGATGCAGGGATACAAAGACCCAGCCCTTTGCCTTGGATTTGTGACAACTCTGCAGGGCCATCTTAGCTCCAGAGATCCCAGTGGGATCAGCTGAGGCCTTCTGTTGCAACTGCTTTCAATTCAACCTCTCCCTCTGTCCCATCCTGCTACCTTATATATGTTCTTCTCAAGCTCGCTCCCCAGGGAATTTCCTGCATGTAAATCTCTGCTTCAGAGTCTGAAGGTGTCTCCAGGAAACCTGACCTAGGATAAAAAACTACCCTAAACCTTTCCCATCAAATAACCCTGAGCAAGGATAGATACCTCTTGTGTCATTTTTTGTATTTATTTAAAAGAATTTGATTTTGGTATGGCTTTCTTTTCAGTGAGAGGGATTCTTAGATTGTCTTAAGGATGAAGGATTAGGACAAAAGTCAAAAATAGAAGGTAAAAATTGTGGGGCCATCCCAGAACTTTCTTTTTGTATGGACACAAGCCAGAATTGCATTCTAGATGCCCATTTTTAATGAGCCAATGACCAGACAAATGCCAAACACTGAAGAAAGGGAATATACAAATGAACTAATCAAACATTGACTTATATTTTAAAATCTTCTGATAGATCAAAAGGGATCATGTTTTCATCAGATGTTCTTTGAGGTCAGTGTAGGATTCTTTCCTGTTATTCTAGGCCTATGTGAAGCTAGTCTTTTCTACTGTTGATCCCAGTAGGGGGAAAAACAGGAAAGTAGAAGAAGAGGGGAAGTAGTAAGCAATTACTTATTTGTGATTCTATGTAGCTAAGTGCTAATTCTGTTCTTGATTGTCCCCAGTGCCTTCTTCCTTGGAGAGATGTGGTCACGGGACTCACAGCATGGTGGTGGGTGTCTATTTTCTTTGTGGAATTATTATTGGATCATCTCTTCATTGCTGCTACCAGTGTTCATCAACAGGAGAGACCCAGAGATGGTCTTATCTTTGAATGAATAGGATTATGATAAGTGCAATGCAGATCTTTAAAAACCATATTCTGTCATCAGGTTTTCAGTGATGAGCATGGATTGGCAGATTTCTAAATTTATGAATAAAATCTTTGAAGTGTAAGAAGTAGACGTTCGATTGAAATTTCCCAAATTTTAAAGATTCTCACTCCCTGTAACCCTTCCCATTTCTCCCTTATGAAGTAAGCCATGACGATATGGCCTACTTGAAATAAGCATGAAAATATTCATTTTTATTGTAGTCATCCCTAATTGGACATGTGCATTTCCAAGGGGAAATGCCAACAAAAATTCATTTTCAATGGCTTGAACTAACCACCAGTCTAAAGAAGGAAGAGCAAGTTGGTCCAGTTTTCATTCTAGGGTGCACCTTTTTCAAGTATTTCCTTACTTAGAGTAACTGACTCTATAGCCTGAGACCAGTGTGTGCTTCCTATTCTATTACCAGCTATTGATTCACTCCTTGTAAACAATGAAGGAAATCCCATTTTACCACCACTAGCTGACTTACATCTAATATCCCCAATCATTCTACCCTTACTCCACGTTATATTGTTGTAATTGTTTATCTTTTCCCCATATGCCTCATGGTCAGCCATTCACAGGAAAACAGTGATCTGTGAAAGGGGGTGGAGTGTTGTAGAAATGAAGAGTTAGGAGTCCTAGTTTCTGATGCTGATGTGGATGCATCACTTCACTCACTCTCAGCTTTGTTTCCTCATCTGTAAAGCAAAAATATGACACAGTTCTCTTTCCTAGCACTAAAATTTGTCGGTTTAATATCATCAAAAACTAGTGATGTACTGTATGGTGACTAACATAATAAAATTAAATTAAATTAAAAAAAAAGAAAAGCACCATTCTATGGTTTATATATAGCTAAATTTTTAAGGACAAAAATGGGAGGAAAGTGATTTTTTTTAGAGCTACATGATGGTAATGATTATGTTAAGAGGTCCCAAGACCACCCCAAGGTTCCATGATTCACTTGGAGGATTCACAAAACTCAGCATGTAGTCATACTCACAGATATGATTTATTACAGTTAGAAGAAAGGGAGGGAAAAGGTACATGGGTAAAGTCCAGAGAAATCAGGCGTAAGCTTCCAAGGTCCTCTCCCAGGGGAGTGACACAGAATGCACACAGCAACGAGTTGTGACAACAAATGTAGGATGCTGTCATTCTGGGAAGCTTGTTAGAGACTCAATACCCAGAGTTTTTATTGGGGCTTGATCACATAGGCAGCCTCTGCCTGGCCCCTAACCCAAATTCTACCCTCCCAGAGGGAAAGCAGGTGGTTAACAAAAACTGTATGTATGGTTTGTCCAAATAGTTTAAACATCGTGAGCCACTCTTATTTAATGGTGGTGGGAACTGCTATGAACTTGAATATATCCCTCCCAAATTTATATGGTGAAATCTAATGTCCAATGTGATGGTATTTGGATGAGGGTACTTTGGGAAGTGCTTAGATCCTGAGGGTAGAGCCCTCATGAATGGGATTAGTGCCCTTATGAAAGTGGCCCAAGAAAGATTCCTTGCCCCTTTGGCCATGCAGGAGGCAGTTTCTCACCCGACACCCAACCCGCTGCTTCCGTCATCCTGGACTTCCAGCCTCCAGAACTGTGAGAAGTAAATGTTTGCTTATTGGCCACCCAATCTCTGGCCTTTTATTACAGCGGCCCAAATACACATGGATTCTCCGGGGATCTAAGTTCCCAGATACCATCCAAGGGCCAACCTTGTAAGCAGGCCTATCACAAGGATAGCAATGACATGTGCTGTGTTGACTCTTTTCTGCACAGTAACAGAGTATGTTTGTTTCTGACATCACTCTTGGATACAGACACTTATATATTACCTGAGTTAAGTAAAAACCAGGATTGAGTAAAACAATATTTCCAAATAAGTTTATTATTTTTCCATTGGAAAACTGATGTTTATTTAAGAAAACTTGGAATATAAAAAAAATGTAGGAAGAAGAAAAATATTACTTATAGTAGCAATTTCTAAACATAATTAGATAATTATCTTCCAAATATTTTGGACATGATGATCATAATGAGATAATGATTAAAATTATAGTCTGCTCTTTGTCATTTTATCTTATAATATAGAAAATTTTTCATATATTATTTCAGAATATTTTACAGACATCATCTGGAATGACTATTCCATTGTATCATAATTCACATAATCAATATCCTTTTTGCCATTTTTCTATATCATAAGTAACTCTGTGGTGAATTTCTTTGTGCACAAAGCTCTTTCTATCTTTAGAATTTTTCCTTAGGATGCGCTCTCAGAACTGGATTTACTAAGTCAAAGGTTATGAATTTTTAAAAGACTTTTGTTATCCCTGGCTAAATGGCTCTCCAGGAGTTGTAACATTTGGGCATCTGCTGATGAAGTATTTCTCTCCAATGAAATGATGCTTTCATGTGGTTTTTCTCCTAGTGCTTATCTGTGGTATTTTTTCCTTTTCATTTTTCTCCCCATTGACCTCCTATATTATCTAATTATCCCACCACTGGGGAACTTCTTTGGGCAAAGGCATAACATTCATAAATGTCCTATTTTTAAAAAAGCAAGAATGTTGCCTAGGAGTCCCCATAATGCATTATCACAGACTAGCTCATTTGTTTTCTGAGCAAATGGAAAACAAGTTCCCCAGGTTTTACTGGGAGGCAGAGAGGGCGTGAGGGAGGAGAAGGGGAGAGTCTGGAGTCCTGAGCTATCATCCATAGGGTGGTTGGATGGTGCACAAGATGGTACAGTAGGCCCTGGGCAAGTAAGAGAGTGAAAAGATGGGTTCTGAAATACAACATTTAAAAAGATATCAAAAGATCCAGCATAACCTTTATGATGGATTGCTCAAAAACGGATCTGACCCTGAGAAGTGCCAGGAGGTGGTGAAGTCCCACAATATTGGGTTTGGAGTTGGATAGCTAAAACTGGAGCTCTCCTGCCCTTGCCTGCCAACTGTGAGCCCCTCAGCACGTCACTTCATCCTTGGTGTCCTCACTGGTAAAAGAGATAATAGAACACACCCAGCCCACTTTCTAAGGCTGCTGGGACTCAGTTTCAAATGTTCAGGAAATCACTGTGCACAGGGCCTGGTGCATGGGGGTGTACTGAGTCAATGATTATTGAAACCAAGAGGAAATGACAGGCAAGAAAGTCCTTTGTGAACTTGCAGAATGGTGAAAAAAACGTAAGACCCTTCATCCCATCCTCAGCTTAGTAGTAAACAGCAGGCGATGAAAATGGTGGTTTTCAAGTTATAGCAAATGCTGTTCTGTTTTCTGTTGCTAGGATCCAAACCAAGAATTCTTCTAGTGGCAATAATCTAGTTTCATTGTGGTCAGAATATTTTTAGTTGGGAGAAAATCCTACTATACCTTCCTATTTGCAATGTTGTTCTTGTTTATCAAAAACACATGCATTCAAATGAACAAAACAAAAGTCTCCTGACAAATTAACAATAAGTAAGTTTATTAAGATAGTGTGCTCTCTGGTAGTGTGTGTGTGTGTGTGTGTGTGTGTTTCAGCTTTCCCACAATGATAAAAGTTATAAAATTTAGAAAATACAGAAAAGTATAAAGAATCAGAATCCCATCTCCCAAAGGCAACCACCATTAATAATCGCCATTACTTCCTTCCAGCATTTTTTAAATTCAGTTTTGAAATCATCAGTTTGTTCTTTAAGCAACACAGTAACATAGAAATAGTGTTTTATTTTAGATTGATCCAGAGCTTATTAAAATCTTGCCTCTGCCACCTGCTACCTATGTCATCTTAGGAAAGTCTCTTAGATTCTCTGAGGCTCACTCTCCTCATCCATAAAGTAGAGATAGTGATACCTATTTTCCAAGTCAGGATTCATAAAAAATACCATGCATAAAGAATTCAAATGCACAATGCTCATAGATCAATTCACAGAAACTGTAGTACCCACAAAGCTATAGACCATACCTAGAAAACAAGCTACAGTTCAAATGATTTGTAAGTAATGTAGCAAATAATTTTTATATGTAATAGATACCCATGCTTATATGTATCAACTAACAAATGTGCACAGAGGGATGCTTTCTAAGCAATGATAATTCTATTGTAAGTATTCAATAAAACAGTAAGGTCTGGCAGAGCTATCTCCATGCTGAACTGCAGAGGTCAGGGGCTCGGCTCTCTGTATGGAAGGAGGAGATGGTGTGACAATGAAAGACATCACCTCATCAGTGCTCAGGGCATATTGGAAACATAAATTTTATTTGTAGATTTATTCCCTGCTTCCTTCCAAGAGGATTAAATGATATGGAATTTTCAATACCACTTAAAACAAGATATGGAGGAATAAAATCAAACAGAACAATTCTCCTGACTTTACAGCATTTATTGAGCACCTACTGTATGCTAGGATAACTGTGGAGTACTAGAGGAACAGGTAAATGAGACTGCTCTCTCCAGGGAGTTCCCAGGTTAGGAAATGTTTTCTCAAAGTGTTGCCTGAGGACGCCCTGTATAGAATCAGCCAGGGTGCTCCTGAGAAATGAAAAAAGGAAGATTGCTCATCCCTTGCTTGGGAGCTCCTCCTTATGCAGAATGCTGGGAGTCTCCTCGATTCACCACCTCTCTGGTTGATGGGCATGCCCCCTGGGGAAACAGACTTGGCAACATCTCATTCTGAAGGGATGTTCCAGTGTAGTCACGGATTTAGTACAAGATGGGGGTGGCTAAGAGTGTGGACTTTGGAACCAACAGACCTGGACTCTATTGCTGACTGGCTGTGAGTTTGGTGCGGCCTTCCAATCTCTGTGAGCCCCTGTCTTATCACTGGCACAGTGGGTCTATCTGAATGGTGTTCCGTTACATGAGATGAAAGTGGTTATGCACTGCCTTATTCATAGGAGGTGCTGGAAAAGTGGTGGCCATTGTCACCATCCACCACGAAGGCAAATCTTCTTCCTACTTTGTCACCAGTCAGATCCCAGAGGGACAACACAGGCATTTCTGGGGCCAAGGTCATCTGAAGCTTGGACTCAAACCCTGTCCCTGGAGCCTGGCCATTAACCCACAACAGCTAAGAGCTGAATTCACGGACACCTGGCTGGGAAGAAAGAGGTCTTGCTCTCTCTCCTTCCCTCCTTCCCTCTTTTGCCTCTTCCCCTCCCTGTTCTCTCTCCGTTCCTATTCATTGGAAATGATGCATCACCCCCCAGGACACTGCAGTGGCAGAAACCTGTTACCAGTTTCGTCAGACCCTGAAATGGCAGATGGATGCAGCCTGCAGCCTCTCACTGCCTCCAAGATGTCTTCATCTGTCCTCCCAGGACCCCGGCAAAATGCTTTTGGCAAAAGCAGGAGAAAAGGAAAAAATTACGTATAAGGTGCTGCATTCATAGGGGCTTTTATGGGTTTGGATGCGTAATGATGGTTTAATGGCAGTCAAGAGGCAGGTAATTAGGAGCAATCGCCTCTGATCACCCTTGTACACAGCCCCAGATAGCTCCTCAACACTCCCGAACCCTTGTTTGCTTTCTCCGAGGCAGAAATCCCACGAGGTCTGCACACTGGCAGCTGTCGGGCGGGCGGACGGACGGATGAACTGCCCGCATGTTCCTGAATGGGAGCACTCCGCCTGGCGAGGCTCCCCAGAGCAGCCCCTCGCTGTCTTCACTAGCGTGATTGCCTTTATCTAGCTGGTGCAGGAGCCGCTCCTAATCACGCCGCTGCTGGCCTCCGAGGGTCAGGCCCGGGACCATCGCTCCCCAAACAAACGAGG
Organism: Leptonychotes weddellii; assembly: GCF_054177405.1. Taxonomy (NCBI): domain Eukaryota; kingdom Metazoa; phylum Chordata; class Mammalia; order Carnivora; family Phocidae; genus Leptonychotes; species Leptonychotes weddellii. The sequence continues at coordinate 10,857 of NW_027766347.1, forward strand.
AGGATGTCACCTTTGGGGGAGACTGATAAGCAGTTGGCAGGCAGGCCACGGGGAAGAGAAGGTGGCAGCAGGCAGCAATCTGCAAAGGCCGTAAATATGTTACACTCTCAGCGGGGAGACGGGCAATATAGGCACCAAGAGGCCTTTGTTTAATGAGCTGTCAGAAAGCAGGCATGAAATTATGTTTGAAAACATGTGCAAGCTGCAGAGACAGAGCGGGGGCCTCTAAATGGCCCTCTTCCTTCGTGGTGGATATTTAGAGCATCTTATCAGTCTGAGAACTGTCATAGGATGAAAGCTATCATTAGCAAACTAATGGTGTTTGAAAGCTACAAATTTTTCTCTCTCTTCTCCATTTTTGACTTAAATGGATTATAGAAAAAAATCTTAATGGTTTTTTTCCTTTCCTTGGGATTTTGGTAAACATGCAAATTGGAAGAGAACCAAAAACAAACCACACAAAAAAAGTATCTCTGGAAGAACAAACGAAGCGGTTGTACTTTGAGTCTCTGCTCAGAACAACCAGCTTATATTCTTCCCAATTCTGTTGAGACTCTGTTCAGAGAACTCTAATGTACCACCAGCCAGCATTTTATTTCAATCAGACTCATGAAAGAAAGCATAAATATAAAATAAATTGCTCTCCTATACTCTGAGTATTAGAATTAGTGGGTAGGTATAATATCACTTCTACCACATCAGCTAGCAAATAGGAGAGAATAATTTTCCAAAGACTTGAAATTATTCTTGTGGGTCACATGGCTGTGAAGTTTATTTCTATTAAGGGTGAAACTTAAAGACTTTAAAAAATCTGCCATGATTGAGAGGCATCACTGATTCAGAGCATATTTGGGCCCCAGTTCTTAAATTCTGAAATGATGTATGTGGTTTGGTTGCCACTTATGGATCATTTTCCCTCAATGCACAGCAGACCTGCATTTCTTGCCTGCAGTCAAACCAGGCAGCCAGAAATGACTTGCACAAAACCCCTTTCCCATTAAAAGGCTTGAGACTTTAACCAAAGCCGCTTCAGGAGAGGTGGCCAAATTAGCAGGGAATAGTCTCCTGGGACCATCTCAGCCACAGACTGAAGAGTAGCAAGCTGCTATCCTCCAGCTTTGAGAAGAAGAGGAGGGGAAAGGTCTGAGTAGGAAATAATAAAGTTGGATTGGAAAGGTAAAAAATGGAGTAAGGTTCGAGAAACAAACTAAAAAAAAAAAGAAAAAGAAAAATGGAGGAAAGCAATACTTTTTGATGCACATCAAACAATGATAACTGCCATTCACATGACAATTTGTCTTCCTTTTCTTTATGCCCATCCCCAACTTGCACATGAGAAATCAGAGGGCAATGTGCCAGAAGTCAGCCCAAGTAAGAGCCAGCAAGGGCCCCAGCTCCTGACGGCCCAGGGCCTATACTCCTTCCCACTCAGAATCATCCTTGAAAGCATTCTCCAGTCCCTCTCTCTTGAGCATCCACAAACACTCTGAGCACAGAGCCTGAGTGCACTGAGTACACTAGGTACTCAATCTGAGTCTCATGAGGGAGAGGGGCGCTTCAGTCCAGAGGAGACAAGAGAAAATCAAGACGAAAACAAAATTAGAAGGAGGACAGATATGTCCAGGGTATGTTCTCTCTCCAGAATGGGGCCTGTGAACAAAGGAAACCATCAACAAAATGAAAAGGCAACCTACAGGATGGAAGAAGATATTTGCAAATGATATATCCAATAAGGAGTTAATATCCAAAATATATAAAGAACTTCTATAACTGAACACCAAAAACCCCCACATAATCTGATTAAAAATGAGCAGAGGACCTGAAGGGACATTTCTCCAAAGAAGACATCCAGATGGCTAACAGACACATGAAAAGGTGCTCATCATCACTCATCAGCAGGGAAATGCAAATCAAAACAGAATGTGATATCACCTCACACCTGTCAGAATGGGTAGAATCAAAAAGACAAGAAATAAGTGTTGGTGAGGATGTGGAGAAAATGGAACCATGTGCACTGTTGGTGGGAATGTAAATTGGTGCAGCCACTATGGAAATCAGTATGCAGTTCTTCAAAACTGTAAAAACAGAACTACCATATGATCCAGTAATCCCACTCCTGAGTATTTACCCAAAGAAAATGAACACATTAATTTGCAAAAATACACACACCCCTATGTTTATTGCAACATTATTTACAGTAGCCAAGCTATGGAAGCACCCCAAGTATCCATCCATAGATGAATGGATAAAAAAGGTGTGAAGTACACACAGACACACACACACACACACACACACACACACACAGGAATATTACTCAGCCATAAAAAAGATTGAGATCTTGCCATTTGCAACAACATGGATGGATCTAGAGGGTATAATGCTAAGTGAAATAAATCAGTCTGAGACAAATACCATATGATTGCACTCATTTGTAGAATTGGAGAAAAAAATAAACAAAGAAAAAAAGAGACAAAAAATCAGACTCAACTCTAGAGAGCAAACTGGTGGTTGCCAGATTGGAGGTGGGTGGGGGATGGGTGAAATAGGTGAAGGGGATTAAGAGTACATTTATTATGATGAGCACTGAGTAATGTATAGAATTGTTGAATCACTATATTGTATACCTAAAACTAATATAACACTGTGTGTTAATTACACTGAAATTTTAAAAATTTTTAATAAAAAAATAAAAAGTAAAAAAATAAGGTAACTAAGGAAAGAAAAAGTTTCTTTATGAAGCTCCCCCCCCCAAAAAAAAGAAAAAAAGGGCAGAGGAACTGAATAAACATTTCTTTTGTTTTGTTTTCTTTTTTTTTAGAAAAGGAGAGAGCGAGAGAGAGAAAGAGAACACAAGTGTGGGGGGAGGGGCAGAGAGAGAGGGAGAGAGAGAATCTTTTTTTTTTTTTTTAAAGATTTTATTTATTTATTTGAGACAGAGAGAATGAGAGAGACAGAGAGCACATGAGAGGGGGGAGGGTCAGAGGGAGAAGCAGACTCCCCGCCGAGCAGGGAGCCCGATGCGGGACTCGATCCAGGGACTCCAGGATCATGACCTGAGCCGAAGGCAGTCGCCTAACCAACTGAGCCACCCA
>NW_027766348.1:0-3946 GCF_054177405.1 Leptonychotes weddellii
ATTTTAGCCATTCTGACTGGTGTGAGGTGGTATCTCATTGAGGTTTTGATTTGGATTTCCCTGATGCTGAGCGATATTGAGCACTTTTTCATGTTTACACAGGTTTCTATTTTGAATGTCTTCTACATTTAAAGAGGCAGTCATACAAAGTCTTCTATACTCTATACACAATAAATTCTTTGTTTCAGCCAACCCTTAATGGTGGGACAACTAATACAACGCCATGTCCTCAGACAACAAGCATCAGAATAGTCCATTTTGTTGATTTCTATATCTCTTAGTATGTTTCCTCATCAATTTCTATAGTGGTCACCGTTTCCTCCACATGATATTTAAATGCTGATCATAACACATAATCTGCTTTGAAGCTCTCGGTCATTTCTCATTTTCACATAAATTTGCTCATCCAGGCTGAGCCCGATGAGATCCAGGGACTCTTCTGCAGTGTTGATAGATTGTTGCCAGTCCATGTCATCCACCATGTTTTAAACCCTGCGTCCTTTCCCCTGGTGTTGAATTTGATAAGTTCTTCACAGATTTTGGTGCTAACCCTTTATCAGATATGTCATTTGCAAATATCTTCTCCCATTCCATTATCTGCCTTTTAGTTTTGTTGATAGTTTCCTTCACTGTGCAGAAGCTTTTTATCTTGATGAAGGCCCAATAGTGCATTTTTGCTTTTCTTTCCCTTGCCTTTGGAGATGTGTCTAGTAAGAAGTTGTACCGGTGAAGGTCAAAGAGGTTGCTTCCTGTGTTCTCCTTTAGGATTTTGATGGTTTCCTGTCTCACATTTAGGTCTTTCATCCATTTTGATTTTATTTTTGTGTATGGTGTAGGAAAGTGGTCCAGTTTTATTCTTCTGCAGGTGGCTGTCCAGTTTTCCCAACAGCATTTGTTAAAGAGACTGTCTTTTTTCCATTGGACATTCTTTCCTGCTTTGTCGAAGATGAGTTGACCATAGAGTTGAGGGTCCATTTCTGGGCTCTCTATTCTGTTCCATTGATCTATGTGTCTGTTTTTGTGTCAGTACCATGCTGTCTTGATCATTACAGCTTTGTAGTATAGCTTGAAGTCCAGAATCGTGATGCCTCCAGCTTTGCTTTTCTTTTTCAAGATTGCGTTGGCTTTTCAGTGTTGTTTATGGTTCTATACCAATTTTAGGATTGTTTGTTCTAGCTCTGTGAAAAATGCTGGTGGTATTTTGATAGGGATGCCTTAAATGTGTAGATTGCTTTGGGTATTATAGACATTTTAACAATGTTTGTTCTTCCAATCCATGAGCATGGAATTTTTTTCCATTTCTTTGTGTCCTCTTCAATTTCCTTCATAAATTTTTTATTGTTTTCAGAGTATAGATCTTTTACTTTTTTGGTTAGGTTTATTCCTAGGTATCTTACGGTTTTTGTTGGAATTGTAAATGGGATCGATCCGTGATTTCTCTTTCTGTACTATTCCTTATATTCCACATATGAGTGAAACCATATAATAATTGCCTTTCTCTGATTACCTTATTTCATTTAGCAAAATACCCTCCAGTTCCATCCATGTCGATACAAATGGCAGGTATTCATCCTTTCTGATGGCTGAGTAATATTCCATTGTATATATGAACCACAGCTTCTTTATCCATTCGTCTGTTGAAGGGCATCTCAGCTCCATCCACAGTTTGGCTATTTTGGACATTGCTGCTATGAACATTGGGGTGCATGTGTCCCTTCTTTTCACTACATCTGTTATCTTTCGGGTAAATACCTAGTAGTGCAATTGCTGGGTTGTAAGGTAGCTCTGTTTTTAACATCTTGAGGAACCTCCATATTGTTTTGTAATATAGCTTGAAGTCAGGCACTGTGATGCCCCCAGCTTTAGTTTTCTTTTTCAACATTCCCCTGGTGATTTGGGGTCTTTTCTGGTTCCACACAGATTTTAGGATTGTTTGTTCCAGCTCTGTGAAAAATATCAATGGTATATTGATACGGATTACCTTGAATGTGTAGATTGCTCTGGGCAGCATAGACATTTTCACAATGTTTATTCTTCCAATCCATGAGCATGGAATATTTTTCAATCTCTTTGTGTCTTCCTCAATTTCTTTCATAAGTGTTCTGTAGTTTCTAGAGTACAGATCCCTTACCTCTTTAGTTAGGTTTCTTCCTAGGTATCTTATGGTTTTTGGTGCTGTTGTAAATGGGATTGATTCCTTAATTTCTCTTAGTTCTGTCACATTGTTAGTGTATAGAAATGCAACTGATTTCTGTGCATCGATTTGGTATACTGCCATGTGGCTGAATTGCTGTATGAGTTCTAGTAATTTGGGGGTGGAGTCTTTTGGGGTTTCCACATAAAGTATCATGTCATCTGCAAAGAGAGAGAGTTTGACTTCTTCTTTGCCAATTTGAATGCCTTTTATTTCTTATTGTTGTCTGATTGCTGAGGCTAGGACTTCTAGAACTATGTTGAACAAAAGTGGTGAGAGTGGGCATCCCTGTCGTGTTCCTGATCTTAAGGGAAAAGCTCTCAGTTTTTCCCCATTGAGAATGCTATTTGCTGTGGGCTTTTCATAGATGGCTTTTATGATATCAAGGTATGTTCCGTCTATCCCTGTACTTTGAAGAGTTTTAACCAGGAAAGGATGCTGTATTTTGTCAAATGCTTTTTCTGCATCAATTAAGAGGATCATATGGTTCTTGTCTTTTCTTTTATTAATGTGCTCTATTACATTGATTGATTTGCAAATGTTGAACCACCTTTGCATCCCAGGAGTAAATCCCACCGGGTCATGGTGAATAATCCTTTTAATGTGCTGTTGGATCCTATTGGCTAGGATCTTGATGGGTATTTTGGAACCCATGTTCATCAGGGATGTTGGTCTGTAATTCTCCTTTTTGATGGGGTCTTTGTCTGGTTTGGGGATCAAAGTAATGCTGGCCTCATAGAATGAGTTTGGAAGTTTTCCTTCCATTTCAATTTTTTGAAAGAGCTTCAGAAGAATAGGTATTATTTCTTCTTTAAATGTGTGGTAGAGGGGCGCCTGGGTGGCTCAGTTGGTTAAGCGACTGCCTTCAGCTCGGGTCATGATCCTGGAGTCCCTGGATCAAGTCCCGCATTGGGCTCCCTGCTTGGCAGGGAGCCTGCTTCTCCCTCTGACCCTCCTCCCTCTCATGTGCTCTCTCTCTCATTCTCCCTGTCTCAAATAAATAAATAAAATCTTTAAAAAAAATAAAAAATAAAAAATAAATGTGTGGTAGAATTCCCCTGGGAAGCCATCTGGTTTTTTGGGGAGGTTTTTGATGACTGCTTCAATTCTTTACTGGTTATTGTTCTGTCGGATTTCTATTTCTTCCTGTTTCAGTCTTGGTAGTTTATAAGTTTCCAGAAATGCATCCCTGTCTTCCAGATTGCTTAATTTGTTGCCATATAGCTGCTGGTAATAATTTCTAAGAATTGTGTCTATTTTCTTGGTGTTAGTCGTGATTTCTCCCCTTTCATTCATGATTGTATTAATTTGGGTCCTTTCTCTTTTCTTTTGGATAAGTCTGGCCAGAGGTTTATTGATCTTATTAATTCTTTTTAAAAACCAGCTCAAAATGAGTCTCTTGTAGACAGCATATGGATGAGTCCTGCTTTTTTTGTCCAATTTGATACCCTGTGTCTTTTGATGGGAGCATTCAGCCCATTTACATTTCGAGTAACTATTGAAAGACATGAATTTAGTGCCACTGTATTGCCAGTAAAGTCCCTGTTTCTGTGGATTGTCTCTTACTTTCTGGTCTGTATTACTCTTGGGGTCTCTCTTCGCTTACAGAATTCCCCTTAATTTTTCTTGTAGGGTTGTGTTGGTGGTCACATATTCTTTCAGTTTCTGCCTGTCCTGGAAGCTCTTTGTCTCTCCATCCATTCTGAATGACAGCTTTGCTGGATAAAGTATTCTTGGCTGCATGTTCTTCCC
>NW_027766349.1:0-296 GCF_054177405.1 Leptonychotes weddellii
TAATGAGTACTAAGAAAGAACTATATCTTAACCCCACTGAAAAAGGCCTATTTAACCAAATTTCCTCTTTTATGAATGCCTTCTGCTACCTAGGTAAGTGCATTTGGATCCAAAAAAAAAAGCCAAGTTTAAAAAAAAATTCATGGTGTTTTAGTACTGGAGAATGGAAATCTGTTTTAATTAAATTCAGTATTAACGTATTTGCTCCATCTCCATTAATACAGACTTTTTATTGACAGATGAAGCAGCGTTAGTGAAAGGAGTGAAGAAGCTTGGCTTTGTTTTTACTACAAGAA
>NW_027766350.1:0-296 GCF_054177405.1 Leptonychotes weddellii
GTCACTGTAACACTCCCTGGGAGATCAGCTGACATTTCATGCTTCCGCGTCGAAAACACTCCCTCTCCGTCTGCCTTCCTGATATTTTGTTGAGACTCTGATTAAACCTTGACTGAGGATGCTTAGATGCTGGCCAGATTTTACTCTGAAGGATACTACCACCTGGAAACAAGGAAAAGGAGAAATGAGGAAGAAAAGGGGAAAAAAAGTTGTTTTCATTTGAAACACTTCTAAAGCTTGATGGGGCTCAAATAGAGTATCATTAATTATCTCAATAGCTGGAAAGATAATACAAA
>NW_027766351.1:0-296 GCF_054177405.1 Leptonychotes weddellii
ATCGGGCTCCTGGCTCGGCTGGGAGCCTGCCTCTCCCTCTGCCTCTCTCCCTGCTCATGCTATCTCTGTGTCTCAAATGAATAAATAAAATCTTAAAAAAATAAATAAATGTCAGCATTCGAGGTCACTGATGATGGCTTCAATAGCTTTTTTTTTAAAAAGATTTTATTTGAGAGAGCATGAGAGAGCACAAGTAGGGGGAGGGGCAGAGGGAGAAGCAGACTCCCCACTGAGCACACGGGGTTCAATCCCAGGACCCTGGGATCAGGACCTGAGCCGAAGGCAGACGCTTAACC
>NW_027766352.1:0-296 GCF_054177405.1 Leptonychotes weddellii
TACATTACATCATTAGTTTTTGATGTAATGTTCCATGATTCATTGTTTGTGCATAACACCCAGTGCTCCATGCAGAATGTGCCCTCTTTAATACCCATCACCAGGCTAACCCATCCTCCCACCCCCCTCCCCTCTAGAACCCTCAGTTTGTTTTTCAGAGTCCATCGACTCTCATGGTTTGTCTCCCCCTCTGATTTCCTCCCCTTCAGTCTTCCCTTCCTGCTGTCTTCTTCTTTTTTTTTTTTTTGTTTCTTAACATATATTGCATTATTTGTTTCAGAGGTACAGATCTGTGA
>NW_027766353.1:0-296 GCF_054177405.1 Leptonychotes weddellii
CGGGAAGCCTGCTTCTCCCTCTCCCACTCCCCCTGCTTGTGTTCCCTCTCTCGCTGTGTCTCTCTCTGTCAAATAAATAAAATATTTAAAAAAAAATTTTTTTAAAAAGCATATGTTTTTAAAAAGGAGGTAGTTGATTAATAAGCTATTTTCTATACTTCAAAATATATATTAGAAATTCCATTATTGGTACTCAATATTTCATGTCACATGTATAGACATCTAAGTCTTGATGGAATAAACATAGGAAAAGGAACTATTATTGGAAAAATTCAGTTTGATAAACAAAGAAGAGC
>NW_027766354.1:0-296 GCF_054177405.1 Leptonychotes weddellii
CTGGAAATTTAATATGGATAACATTTTGGCTAGAATAATTCAGATTTTTTCTTCCAAATAATTAAAATTTCTACTTCTTTTAAACCAGTTGGAAAAAATCACACACACACACACACACACACACACAGTCCAGTTATAGACACTGTATTGCTGCTATCTTCAGTAAGACATTTTCATTAGCATTTTGAGTAGAATTTAGAAGTTTTTTTTTAACCAAGTTTTTCTTTCTTCCTTCCTTTTTTTTTTCTTAAATTCAAACCAAGGATGATGTTCTAAGGAAGTAATATAATAGAAAA
>NW_027766355.1:0-296 GCF_054177405.1 Leptonychotes weddellii
ATCAGCAAATTAGACAACATAGCATATGATCTGCGAGATGGAAATAATGTCGGACTTCCAGTGTGTGGGAGAGGGTCCGTTCTGGGTGGGCTAACCTAGGGAACTAGGCTCTATGTCACCTTTGGAAGGAGTTGAAGAATTACTTAATTCATAAGTAAAATGGACCAAGGGGCATAGTGAAAACAGTCATGATCATTCATGATACAAATGTTTATTGAGCATCTCTTATGTGCAAGCTTTTGCCTGGATGCAAAAATGAATCAAATATGTAGCCTGTCTTCCAAGTTTGTTGTCCC
>NW_027766356.1:0-296 GCF_054177405.1 Leptonychotes weddellii
CCTCAGGTCGTATGTTTTAACCACAAGATCAGAAGTATGTAAACAGGAAGACTGGAAACTGGAAGACCAGTTGAAATAGGGTTGATAAACTAGGACCCATGGGTCAAATCTGACTCACTGCCTGTTTTTATAATTAAGTTTTCCTGAAATACAGCCATGCTCATTTGTTTATGCATGATTTTCGTGCTAGAACAACAGAATTGAATATTTGAGGAGAGACCATATGACCCACAAAGCTGAAAATATGTATTATCTGGCCCTTTACATACAAGGTTTGCCAGTCCCTAACTTAGAAG
>NW_027766357.1:0-296 GCF_054177405.1 Leptonychotes weddellii
AGTGAAGGTTTTAAACAGGAGAGTGACATGGTCTGCTTCACCGTAAAAAGATCACACACACTGAACTGAAGAGTGTGAATGGAGGAGGGGAAGGAGGTGTTTATCATTAAATATTCTGTTGCACAATTTTTAATGGCAACATTTTATTTTTTCAATATGGCTTAAAAAATTCCTTGGTTTGGTGCTATTTTTGTTATAATTCTCAAAATAATGAGTGTCCCTGCAGAAAAATTAGCACAGCAATGACGATTATCTTAAATGAAATCCCTAGAGGTGGACTTGCTGGCCCAGAGGGC
>NW_027766358.1:0-296 GCF_054177405.1 Leptonychotes weddellii
CAGGTAAACTGTAGACTAATTTTCTTCATAAACAGAGATGTAAAAATCCTAAACAAAATATTAGCACATTGACTACAGAACTGCAGGAAAAGACTAATACGTGATGACTAAATTAGGTTTATTCCAAGGATACAGGGTGGTTTTAGCATCTGAAAAATCAATCCATGTACTTAACCATATCAATAACATAGCGGAAAAGTCAGGATTATTTCAATAGCTGCAGTGAAAGCATTTAATATTCGCTATACATTCATGATTTTTTAAAAAAGATTTTATATATTTGACAGAGAGAGAGA
>NW_027766359.1:0-3944 GCF_054177405.1 Leptonychotes weddellii
GCGCCTGGGTGGCTCAGTTGGTTAAGCGACTGCCTTCGGCTCAGGTCATGATCCTGGAGTCCCGGGATCGAGTCCCGCATCGGGCTCCCTGCTCGGCAGGGAGTCTGCTTCTCCCTCTGACCCTCCTCCCTCTCGTGCTCTCTGTCTCTCATTCTCTCTCTCTCAAATAAATAAATAAAATCTTTAAAAAAAAAAAAAAAGATGGTGAAGTTGGTGTTTTACCAAAGTGCTGAGGTTGGTGCTTTAGGTATTAGGTAACTCAGAGTGCCAGGGTGGGGATGGGGTGGGCATCAGGACTGGCCTGGGACGTCATGCCCAGAAGGCACTCTGTGGACATTAGATAGCAAGCATGTTGAGATTGGCTGACCTAGCACTACCACCCACCCCAAACTCCTGTCTTGCACAACCTGGGAGCTTCAATGGCTTAGATAGAATAAGCCAAATCATCTCCTCAGCTCTGGCCAGAATTCTGGTGTTCAACTCTCAGCTAAAAAGTAAATATTATCTTTGCCACCTTTCCCTATGCTGAAGTTTCTGATGGAGCAATAAGAGTCTGAGGCCCCTCAGACCCAGGATGGGTGTAGTACCAGCTTGCTACGTCACCTCCCTTCTGACCCACGGCTCCTGGGGGCTGAAGGGTTAATATTAGCCCTGCCTAACTCTGGAACTTTCTCGTTAGGGCTGCTAGGATCCAAGGCATGACCATAGCTAGGACGAATGAGAACCCGTGTGGGTGCACCTAATTCCCATCCCCGGCCCTTACCTGTGGCGTCCTGTTTTCTCTCCCTGGAGGGCCCCCACCTTCCCTTGCCTCACTTCTTCTCATCCTTTCAGTGCCAGGCTAGAACACTTTCTTTCAGGAAGTCTTTGCCAACCCTCCAAGTCTGGATTCTGTGTCCCTCTTCTGTGCTCCCATATGCTTACGATGCCTTCCTGTGTTAGCAAAAATCACATGGGATTTGAAATTCCCTGTTTCTCATTAGACCATAAGCCCCGAGGCTGGTGATTGCATCTTATTCATGTTCATGCCCCTGTGCCTAGCACACAGCAGATGTTCACTATTTAGATGAATGCATGAAGTACACTGTTTCTTCATCCACTTCCTCTCTAGAAGCTGACCTGAAACGGAGCCACCTGCCGGGTGAGACATAAGTTTACCTTTGGTGGAGAGAGAGGTCTATTTTGTAAAAGACTTCAAGCCCAAAGAAACAATATCGAAAGTTGAAAGCTCAGGCACCTTGACTGGTGTAGGGTCTCCTCCTGCAAATCACACCTGGGAGAGGTGATCACCCATTCTGCCGTGGCTGCTGCTAAGAACCAATGGTGGGAGGGGTTTTGTGTTGAGATGCAGTAGAGGACACTTTTAGGTCCTGAGCATCCCTTTGGTCCAGTGGCACTATGTACACTGATGGGATGGGCAACTGGAAAGGGAGGTGGGGTGGTCTCTTGAGTCTGAACAATACTGTAGGGCTGGCGGACGGTCTCTACATGGCAGTTGCTCTCCGTGAAGGTAATGCGGGAAAAGGAGAGTCCGTTCAAGAACTCTAACTGCTTCATTGTTTGGTCAGGTGTTTTGGTGCTGATTTAATCAGCCAAGATGCTGTGATTCCAGGTGTGTATGTATATATATATATATAATGTGCCTGAGGTTGAGGACTGGGCGTAGACAGATGGTTAGATTGTGTGTGCGTGTGTGGGTGCGTGTGTGGGTGCTTCATACCTCTGGATGTGATGTGTCCCTGTGCCTTCAGTTCATTCACGGAAGTGAGGAAGGAAGTAAAGGAAAGAATGAACACTTATTGAGTATCTGTTCTGTGCCAGATACTTTACGATTTTTACCTTGTTTAATCCTGTAACTCTGTAGTGTCGATTTTCCATTCCCATTTTACAGATGAGGAAACTGAGACTCATGGATGTTTTGTAGTATGCCAAAGGACACAGAAACAATTTGTGGTCTTGATAGTAATGTTCAGTTTATGTCTGCTCTATCATTTCCAGGTTGACTCCTAACTCAATGGTTTGGCATCTAGGACAGGGCATAGAAATAAAGCACTGATTGAGCCCAGTTAAGAAGAAAGGTTAAGCCTTCAAGGCTCTGGGGTCAGACTGACCAAATTCAAATCCTACCTCTGCACTTTTACTGTGTGACTTTGGAGACTTCAATGCATCAGTGCCTTCCCCCCCCCCTTTATTAAGGGAAATCCCTACATTTCCCTTTATTAAGTAGTCAGGTCCAAACAACTTGTAAATATATATATCCTAACAACATAGACATTTGAAAAAATAATACACATGTTAAAAGAAAAATATTTTATTTTTTAAAGATTTTATTTATTTATTTCTCAGAGAGCGAGAGAACACAAGCGGGGGGACTGGCAGGCAGAGGGAGAAGCAGGCTCCCCGCTGAGCAGGGAGCCTGATGCAGAACTCGATCTCAGGACCTGAGCTGAAGGCAGACCCTTAACTGACCGAGCCTCCAGGCTTCCCCCAAGATAAAATATCTTAATTAATTCTTAGATTACCACAATTACTAATGGGATACTGTGACTTTTGGGTGTTGCATTACTTCTCTAACTTTGGAATCAGATTGAACACGACTACACTCAATTCCGGTTGCATAGACTTCAGGTAGAAATGTTCAGCTTTGCCAAAATAGGTCACTGAAAGGAATGTAGTGCCACCTACTGTACAAACAGTGAACTGCCTTGAGCTAGTAGTTCACACGGATGTTGACAGGTGTCGAGTATTAACTGGTCCTGAAATTTTTCTTTTTTAAAAATTTTATTTATTTATTTGAGGGGAGGAATGCACAAGCTAGGGGAGGGGCAGAGGGAGAGGGAGAAGCAGACTCCCCGCCGAGCAGGGACCACAACCTGAGCCGAAGGCAGGCGCCCAACCGATTGAGCCACCCAGGCACCCCTGTTCCCGAAAATTTTCAAATATCCTGGGGCGCCTGGATGGCTCAGTCGTTAAGTGTCTGCCTTTGGCTCAGGTCATGATCCCAGGGTCCTGGGATTGAACCCCGCATCATCGGGCTCTCTGCTCAGCGAGGAGCCTGCTTCTCTCTCTCCCACTCCCCCTGCTTGTGTTCCCTCTCTCGCTGCCTGTGTCAAATAAATAAATAAAAAATCTTTAAAAAATTCTTTTTCAAATATCCTGCAGAACCTCCCTGTGGTAACTTGGAGCACCTGGGCACACAGTCTGTGAATTGTGGTATTAGAGACTCTCCAGGATCAGTCGGGCAATTTACTTTTCTGTGCCTTGTTTTCTTCACCAGCAACGTGGATACTAATAACACCTAGCTGATGGGTTTGTGATGAGGTTTGCATGAGGTGTGTGTAAAGCCCTTGATGCTCTACATTTGAATCACATGGGCAAGTTAATAAAAAATTGGGGATGCCTGGAACTCTACCACAGATTCTGATGTAATTGAGTGGGGGTGGGGGGGCTCAGGCATAGGAGTTACTTTTTTAAAGTACCCCCAAGAGATTTTAATGTGTGGCCAGGGCTGAGATTCACTGACTTAGCACATAGGGAATAGGCTATTTAAAAAACAAAAGTGAGGGCGCCTGGGTGGCTCAGTTGGTTAAGCGACTGCCTTCGGCTCAGGTCATGATCCTGGAGTCCCGGGATCGAGTCCCGCATCGGGCTCCCTGCTCGGCAGGGAGTCTGCTTCTCCCTCTCCCGCTCCCCCCTCTTGTGCTCTCTCTCTCACTCTCTCTCTCAAATAAATAATAATAAAACAAAAAACAAAAGTGATATTATTATTATAGTCAGGCAGAGAGAACACAAACTAGATATTTGAAAGCCTGGGTTTTAGAACTTTTTTTCCATTTAGGGGCTGTGTGGTCTTGGGCAAATCACTTGCTGTCTCTTGACCTCTATTCTTCCATGTAAAATGAGGATAATAACGGTGTTCAGTCTTAAATCACAGGGTTATCATG
>NW_027766360.1:0-296 GCF_054177405.1 Leptonychotes weddellii
AGGTGAGAAACAGGGGCTCATTTGGGGGGAATTTAAATCTGGTCTGGAAGGAATTGCTGAAGGCTATTGTGCTTTCCCCCCAAAAAAGACAATCTGCGGGGGGGTCACTAGGTTAGCCCCCACCTCCTGTCTGCACCAGGTCTCACGACTGGGGCACTCTCTTGAGTTAATCATAGGATACTTACAAATATCTCAGATACCTGCTTGTGCTGACTCGTGCGTGTAAACATGGGATGCCTGCGTGTGCTGACTCATGCGTGTAAACACAGGACGCCTGCGTGTGCTGACTCGTGTGC
>NW_027766361.1:0-296 GCF_054177405.1 Leptonychotes weddellii
AGGAGATTTTGTCTTTATTCAACTATGTGTTTACATACATATGGACTCATGGATATTTATTTTATATTTTGGGTAATAATTCAATACAACTTTGTTTTGTTGCTCAAATGGTTCCAGCCTTGGCCATTGGGAGCTCTTGGCTCCTGTGTTTTGAGCACTTCCTAACTTTCTGACACTGTAAGATGCTCCAGGCTTATCTTGTGTATTTCCAGCTCCAGCACGCTGGCCTGGTTTCTTCTATTAGAAAATGATACTAGAAACCAGCATCTGAACCTTCCGTGTACTTTTTTGCTACT
>NW_027766362.1:0-296 GCF_054177405.1 Leptonychotes weddellii
AGGAGATTTTGTCTTTATTCAACTATGTGTTTACATACATATGGACTCATGGATATTTATTTTATATTTTGGGTAATAATTCAATACAACTTTGTTCTGTTGCTCAAATGGTTCCAGCCTTGGCCATTGGGAGCTCTTGGCTCCTGTGTTTTGAGCACTTCCTAACTTTCTGACACTGTAAGATGCTCCAGGCTTATCTCGTGTATTTCCAGCTCCAGCACGCTGGCCTGGTTTCTTCTATTAGAAAATGATACTAGAAACCAGCATCTGAGCCTTCCGTGTACTTTTTTGCTACT
>NW_027766363.1:0-296 GCF_054177405.1 Leptonychotes weddellii
CAAAAGTTAACTTACTTTCTGGAAGAAACTTAAAATCTTGCATTTGATTTGTATTGTGTTCATATTGTGTTGGTTATAGAGATACTCATGTCTTTGTTTTTTTTTTTCTTGAGGAAAAAAAGGAACAGAAGAGATTCTCTTACAGCTATTGCTTTCAAAGTTACTGCTTTCTTGAAAGTTATTTTATTTTCCTTTTTCTCTTACTTAGTTATTGATGGGTATGATAGTCTGAATAATGGACTCCCAAAGAAGGCCACATTCTAACCCCCGAAACCTGTATTTTATCTTCAAGGCGG
>NW_027766364.1:0-296 GCF_054177405.1 Leptonychotes weddellii
CCTTTAGGATTCTGCTCAGATTTCACCCTCTCAAGGAGAGCTTCTCTGACCTTCCAAGCCTGGGTTAGAGGCTCCTTTTTTGTACTCCCCAGGCCCCTTATGCTCAGTGAGGATAGAAATGATATCAGAAAGACCTTGTTGCTCTGTGGACCAAACAATCAGATTAGAATAGTACTTTAAAACCCAAGAGGGTGTTAGGATGCTTTGGGGGATTTTATGGCTTCTATAATGGAAGTGGCTCCATTATTAATGTAGTCTTTAATGACTACATTAATGTTGGGTGGGGTGTTAGGAAG
>NW_027766365.1:0-296 GCF_054177405.1 Leptonychotes weddellii
GAGGGGAAGAATGAAGCGGGGGAAATCGGAGGGGTGGACGAACCATGAGAGACAATGGACTCTGAAAAACAAACTGAGGGTTCTGGGGGGGAGGGGATGGGAGGATGGGTTGGCCTGGTGGTGGGTATTGAGGAGGGCACGTTCTGCATGGAGCACTGGGTGTTATGCACAAACAATGAATCATGGAACACTTCATCTAGAACTAATGATGTAATGTATGGGGATTAACATAAGAATAAAAAAAAAAAAAGGTTTCTCTTGCAATCAGAATCCCACTAGGTGGGATTAATTTCAGA
>NW_027766366.1:0-296 GCF_054177405.1 Leptonychotes weddellii
ATCTTTTTCCTTAAGGCCCCCTTGGTGGCTCAGTCGTTGAGCGTCTGCCTTCGGCTCAGGTCATGATCCCGGGGTCATGGGATCAAGCCCCGCATTGGACTCCCTGCTCCGCAGGAGGCCTGCTTCTCCCTCTCTCACTCCCCCTGTTTGTGTTCCCTCTCTGTCAAATAAATAAATAAAATCTTAAAAAAAAAAAAAAACTCTTTCCTTCTCTGTAAGTGGTATCAAGTGTCTCTCATGACAGCTTGACATCAGCTGTTTTGGAGCAGGCTGCTCTTCCCACTTGTACCCCCAAT
>NW_027766367.1:0-296 GCF_054177405.1 Leptonychotes weddellii
CTTCACCTCACCAAGGATTTTTCTGGGTCTCCTAGCATGCTGGCTATTGTACAAGAACTTCCATGTCAACTAATCTAACTCTCAACGATGATTTCTAATTTTTTTTTATTGTGATAACATTAATTTTAGAAATTAAGTCACCAAAGTGGACATCTTTATGATTTTGAATCTTCCTATTCAAGGGTGGTTTTCCATTTCTACCACCTACTTTTATTTTCAGATACTTGTAAAGTTTTTCTTCTATGGATTTCTTTTTGCACATCTCTTTTTTGAGGTTATTCTTTTTTTTTTTTTAA
>NW_027766368.1:0-296 GCF_054177405.1 Leptonychotes weddellii
AATCATTGTTAACATGAACAACTTTGAAGACTCCCAGAATGGGATAATTGTTGAAACTGGGTGATGGGTACATAGGGGTTCATGATACTCGTTTATGTTCTCTATGTTTGAGGTTTTCCATAATAAAATGTTAAAGGATAGTAATGGCTGGGTGCTTTTTTCTCATAATGTACATAGCTAGGGATGGATGGAATGACAGATTTGATTTGGCTGTATAGTTATTTTCTGTTTGCTCGCTGTATCATTTATCCATTTTTATCTAATATAACTGCAAAACTTAGTGGCTTCAAACAACA
>NW_027766369.1:0-296 GCF_054177405.1 Leptonychotes weddellii
GCAAGGCGCTGTCAAGAAACAGATAAATGGGGCCTTGCCATAAGGGATAACAGGTGGGAGCCCCCACTGAGACAGGAGGTCGGGGAGGGCACGTGGAGGGACAGAGACCCCACGTTTGGGAAGTGGAGGTGTGTCCCCGGGAAATGCAGGCACAGGGTGAACACTGGAGTCCAGAGGGAAAGGATGGGGCTGTGGGGTTCCATCTTACAGACTCTTGTCAGCCCGGCGGGGGTGGGGGGGGTTGGACTTTGCCAACCACGTGCTGGGCTCCGCTGCATGGTCTTAGAAACAGGGGC
>NW_027766370.1:0-3944 GCF_054177405.1 Leptonychotes weddellii
CAGATCTTTAAGAAATTGCTATTTGCAAATTGCAGCTTCCTTGTTTTGGTGGACGAACAAGCAGACTTCGAGCAGATCTTTTTTCAAGGAAGAGTTACTCAGGTGGTTTTGAAGATTATACAAATGCAAGATTTAGTGGCTACTTTTCATCCTTGGGTTATACCCTTTGATATGCTTGGTTGGTGCTTTAGAAAAGGTGTATCTACTTGCCTAGGGGCAAAGGAGCCATTGGGAAGAAAGGATCAAGGCCCGAGATACTTCCTTTTTTAAAAATTGAAATATATTTGACATATAGCCATGTGTAAATTTCAGGTGTATAACATGTTGATTTGACACATTTGTATATTGCAACGTGATTGCCATTGTGGACTTAGTTATCACCCCTCTCACATCATGTAATTACCACTTCTTTTTTGTTGTGAGAATAATTAAGATCTAGTCTCTTAGCAGGTTTGATGTTTGTTATACAGTATCGTTGTCTGTAATCATTGTAGTGTGCATTTAATCTACAGGATTTATTTACCTACTAGTTGCAAGTTTGTACCTTTAAACAAATCTCTCCTATTTACCACCCCCAAGTCCCTGGCAACCACTATTCTCCTCTCTTTTATTATGAGTCCAACTTTTTTAGTGATATCATACAGGACTTGTGTTTCTCTAAGTTATCTCACTTAGCATAATATCCTTAAGGCCCATCCATGTTGTCTCAAATGGGAGGATTTCCTTCTTTCTCATGGCTAATATTCCATACCAAATCTTCTTTATCCACTCATCTGTTGACAGACATTTAGGTTGTTTCTGTATCTTGGCTATTGTGATCAATGCTGCAATGAACATGGGAATGCAGATATCTCTTCGCGATCTTGCTTTCAATTCCTTTGGATAAATACCCAGAAGTGGGATTTGCTGGATCATATGGTACTTCTATTTTTAATTTTTTTTTTTTTTAAGATTTTATTTATTTATTTGAGAGAGAGAGAATGAGAGACAGAGAACATGAGAGGGAGGAGGGTCAGAGGGAGAAGCAGACTCCCCGCCGAGCCGGGAGCCCGATGCGGGACTCGATCCCGGGACTCCAGGATCATGACCCGAGCCGAAGGCAGTCGCTCAACCGACTGAGCCACCCAGGCGCCCCTATTTTTAATTTTTTGAGGACCTTCCATATTGTTTTCCAGAGCGGCTGCACCAATTTACATTCCCACCAAGGGTGCACAAGGGTTCCCTTTTCTCCACATCCTCCCCAACATTTGTAATCTTCCTGACAATAGCCATTCTAACAGGTGTGAAGTGAATCTCCATGCTTCTTTCTAAGGTTCAAAGTTATCGGACACTTTCAGATGTGTTGCAGTGGTCCCCAGGGAGAAGCACTGATTGGAATGAAGAGCTAGGCTTCCAAGAGGCACTCAGGAGAAATGGGAGTCTGGATCGTGACAGAGCCCGGAACAAAGACTCTGCTTGTGAAAGTGAGCCACTGATCCAGAGCCCTGGGCACCCACACCTGGAATACCTCAGCTGAGGTACTACGGAGGGAGGAGATTGTCCTTCCTCAAAGGATGCCCTTGGCTTGAGCAAGGATGTGGGTCAGGGAGGGGATCAACAGGGAAGTGCCAAGAAGGGCAGGCCCCAATTTTAGCAGCAACAAAACTCCAGCGTTTGTCAGGAATTTCTCTCTCTTTACCTAGCGGTGGGTAACAGAACTACGTAAGTCTGAAGATTCCTGGACCATTCAGGAAGAAAGTCAAGCCCAGGAATGAGAAAATGGGCATTCTACTAATGTGAGAATATGTGAGTGATCAACTGACATAAAAAAGCACAAATAGAGCTTATTTGTACCCTAACCTGGTAGGGTGTTCATACCCAGCTACATCAGAAAATACAGATAAACAGAGAAGAAAATTCACAAGACCTATGATAATTATTATAATACCTCAGCATGTATTGTCTTCTAGATTTTTCTGTCATAATTATACCCATATGATGAGTCCTATTGTTTTTAAAATGGCTGGTTTTCACTTAGTGATATTTTATAAATACTTTTCTTATCAATGAACATCGTAGCATCATTTGTAATAGCTGAAAACATCCTACTTTTGGGTACAGTGTATTTTATATTCTGAAGGTAGAGTCATCCTTTTTTTTTCTCAATAAAGACAATTACATAACATTACATTACATTACCCTGCTTAACCGTGGACTTGAGTTCAGGAAACAGTACAGGGTAATGGGTCAGAGTAGTGGCTTTGGATTCTGGATGACCTTGGCATTATTTCTGGATCTGCCGCTTCACACCATAGGATGTTAGAGAATTCATTTAACTTCACTTACCTGGAGTTTCACCAGCAGTAAAATATGCATAATAACTTCAACTTCATCGTGCTGTTTTGAGGATTTGATTGTATGAGGTATGTAAAGTTCTTAGCCCAGAGCCTGACACAGAATAGTTATGCAGCCACGGTGTAATTCATTCACACATTAGTGCATTAGTGCATTTACTGAATGACTATAGAGTTTCAGTCACAGTGATGAATGCTTAGGCTAAGAAATGAGAATATGGACCCATCCTTACCCTCAGGAAGCTCACTGATAAATGAAAGCACAGTTACAGAACAAGGAGATAAGAGCTGCCATTTTGAGTAATGCTCATGGGACCAGGAGGTGCTTAGGCTTCCTTGATGGCTATATTACATAAAAGACACAGTTATCATGCACTCCGAGGGGTGTTGTTACTTCCTCTTTTCCCCAGGAAGCAGAAGAAACCAGTGTCAGCCTCACAAGTGTGTCCCTTGTGTGCTTGCTCTGACATGGGCCACTCCTCCTTCATCTTTTAATTCCTTATCTGCTGGAGACATTGTTCAAGGCCAAGAGAGACTCAGCCTTGTGATGCCAGGGCCAGCCACGCTAACCAATGGGCCATGAACAGACCTGATGGAACAGTGCTCATTGAATGGAAATGGCTAGAACAGAGCCACATGAAGGGTTCTTTGGAGTTATTAAGCTAGGGAAGAGGTCTGTAACTCAACTGAGAAATGGAGGCCCCCATAGAGAATTCTTGTTTTGCCCGAGGCAGATAACCTGTAGGACAGTTGGAGGAGAATTAGAACAACCAGTTACATGCATATGGCATTATTTGTATCAAGGAGATTCTATTTGATATTCAAAAAGGAGAGAGAGGCTATTGTTTTTGTTTGACAACTAAAGATGAATAATTGACCCACCTGGTCCAGGAGGGATGTTGAGGATACGCTACATATTAAAGCTGGAACATGATACCTGTGTAGCCACAGCTAAAGAAGGTCCTCTTGACCCTCATCTCAAGAGTGAGGACTAAGCAGGGGCACCTGGGTGGCTCAGTTGGTTGAGTGGCCGACTCGTGATTTTAGCCCAGGTCATGATCTCAGGGTCCTGGGATTGAGCCCCACGCTGGGCTCTGCACTCAGCAGGGAGTCTGCTTGAGATTCTCTCTCACTCTCCCTCTGCCCCTTCCCTAGAGCTCTCTCTCTTTCTCTCTCCAAAATAAATAAATAAATCTTAAAAAAAAAAAAGTGTGAGGATTGAGCAAGGAGTCTTGTACTTTGCTCTATTTCACATCCATCAGACAGACAGCAGGCCTGGGATTGTTCTCTTGGTAACTGCACTTAGGAGGAGCTCTGGAATATTTACCTAGAGATCAAGGACTGAGGGGTGATGTTTCTTTGGACAGAGCCATCCTTACTATATACGATGGGTGTTTCCACAGCTGATGTGGCAAATAGGTTTAGGCTCTTGGGCCAATTTTGGTTTATTCAGATTAGCTACCTGAATCATTGCCTTGACATAGATTCTTTTTTTTTTTTTTTTTAATTTTTTTTTTTATTCTTATGTTAATCCCCATACATTACATCATTAGTTCTAGATGAAGTGTTCCATGATTCATTGTTCGTGCACAACACCCAGTGCTCCATGCA
>NW_027766371.1:0-296 GCF_054177405.1 Leptonychotes weddellii
AACAGCATAGTATTGGTGTAAGAATGTAAAATCCAGCTGATGGAGCAGAGTAGAATCCAGAAATAGACCTAACCAAAAAGGCACTTAGCCTTTTTCAATGTGGGAGGAAAGAAAATTGTGGGACAAATGTGTATTCAATTAAAAGATAAATTTAATAAATTTAGATCTTGACATTATACCATATGTGAAAATAAATTCCAAACAAAGAGGCAACCCACAGAATGGGAGAAGGTATTTGCAAATGACACTACAGATAAAGGGCTGGTATCCAAGATCTATAAAGAACTTCTCAAACT
>NW_027766372.1:0-296 GCF_054177405.1 Leptonychotes weddellii
CTGCCTACCTGGAGAAGAGTGAGCAACAAAAAAGACACCACCTGAGTAGATTACTTGGATCCCCTTTTTGCTGCTCAGCTTCTCAATATTAACCTAACTTCTGTACATTCACAGGTAGGTTAATTTGATTCCCTTCCTACAGTGAAAGAGCAAAGCCAAAGACTGAATCAGATATTTTAAAAGCACATAAGTGATAAAAAAAAAAAAGAATACACGATTAAACAGTATTCAGTATTAAAATTTAGAGTGATTATGAAAGTCAGAATGCAAACAACTTTTTGGCAATAATTGTATAA
>NW_027766373.1:0-296 GCF_054177405.1 Leptonychotes weddellii
AACAGCATAGTATTGGTGTAAGAATGTAAAATCCAGCTGATGGAGCAGAGTAGAATCCAGAAATAGACCTAACCAAAAAGGCACTTAGCCTTTTTCGATGTGGGAGGAAAGAAAATTGTGGGACAAATGTGTATTCAATTAAAAGATAAATTTAATAAATTTAGATCTTGACATTATACCATATGTGAAAATAAATTCCGAACAAAGAGGCAACCCACAGAATGGGAGAAGATATTTGCAAATGACACTACAGATAAAGGGCTGGTATCCAAGATCTATAAAGAACTTCTCAAACT
>NW_027766374.1:0-296 GCF_054177405.1 Leptonychotes weddellii
ATTCTGCATGGAGCACTGGGTGTTATGCACAAACAATGAATCATGCAACACTTCATCTAGAACTAATGATGTAATGTATGGGGATTAACATAAGAATAAAAAAAAAAATAACATGCTACTAAACAATGAATGGGTCAACCAGAAAATAAAAGAAGAAATTAAAAAATACATGGAAACAAATGAAAATGGAAACGTAACAGTCCAAAACCTTTGGGATGCAGCATAAGCAGTCCTTAGAGGGAAACACATAGCGATACAGGCTTACCTCAAGAAGCAAGAAAAATCTGAAATAAACA
>NW_027766375.1:0-296 GCF_054177405.1 Leptonychotes weddellii
CAAAAGAGTGAGAGAGAGAGAACCCAAATAAATAATATCAGAAATGAAAGAGAAGTTACAACCAATAGAGAAATACAAAAAAACTAGAAGATACTATAAAAATTATAAGCCAATGAAACGGACAATTAGAAGAAATTAGTAATTTCTTAGAAATATATAATCTCCCAAAGCTGAATCGGGAAGAAATAGAAAATCTGAATAGTCTGATTACTAGTAAACAAATTGAATCAGTAAAAAAAAAAAAAAAATTAAAAAGGAAGAAATGCTTCCAAATCCATTCTATGAATCTAGTGTAA
>NW_027766376.1:0-296 GCF_054177405.1 Leptonychotes weddellii
GTGCCCTTATAAGAAGAGGAAGACACACCTCACTAGAACCTCACCATGCTGGCACCCAGACCTTGTACTTCCAACCTCTAGAACAGTGAGAAATACATGTCTGTGATTTACACCACCCAGTCCATAGCATTTTGGCATGGCAGCTCGCGCTAAGACACAAAGGTGAAAACGTTATGCTCAGGCTACCCTCAAGTCTTAGAAGATATTGGATACATTTAGTGTCTTTCCTGTATTAAACTGGACAGAGGAAGAGAGTTCCCCTCATTTCTATGGCTCAGATGCACATCCCCAGGTGA
>NW_027766377.1:0-296 GCF_054177405.1 Leptonychotes weddellii
CAGGCAGGCAGCAGGAAGCAGCCGCGGTGACCGCGTCAGGCAGCACACTGCAGGCGGCAGTGGCAGGCGGCGGCAGCGGCAGGCGGCAGCAGCGGGGGTAGGCAGTGGCAGCTGGCTGTGGCAGGAGGGGGCAGATGGCGGCGGCAGCGGGGCAGGCAGCGGGTTGCAGGCGGTGGGGGCAGGCAGTGGTAAGCGGCGGGAGGCAGGTGGCGGCAGGCCTTGGGGCAGGCCGCTGCGGCAGCGGGGGTAGGCGGTGGCGGCAGGTGGTGGCAGCAAGCTGTGGCGGAGGCCGTGGC
>NW_027766378.1:0-296 GCF_054177405.1 Leptonychotes weddellii
ATTCATTCTACTTTGGTGTACATATAAAATTGTTCACAGTAAATAAGAAATAAGTACTAGCAGTCGGCTCCACGTGGATCTCCCGGGAGGAGCAGAAACAGATGGTGGGGTGTGGGGCCCCAGGAAAGACTTACCTTTCAGATAAGATAAATTTTCCATCTTTGAGGCTGGGTAGCTTCTTCAGGGGGTTGATCTCTCTGTATTCTTTGCTGTGGTGGTGACCTGGGAGGGGCAGGAAAGGTAAAGGTCTGAGGGTGCTGGGACTCCAGGGAAGAGAGAACCAGGTCTCCCAGAGG
>NW_027766379.1:0-296 GCF_054177405.1 Leptonychotes weddellii
GCCAGGGGGTCCACCATGCTGCGGGGCAGGTTGGGAATGAAGCAGAGAAGTTTGGTCAGGGGGTCCATCATGGGGCTAACCAGGCTGGGAAGGAGGTGGAGAAGTTTGGTCAGGGGATCCATCATGGGGTTAACCAGGCTGGAAACGAGGCGGGGAGGTTTGGCCAGGGGGTCCACCATGCTGCGGGGCAGGTTGGGAATGAAGCAGAGAAGTTTGGTCAGGGGGTCCATCATGGGGCTAACCAGGCTGGGAAGGAGGTGGAGAAGTTTGGTCAGGGGATCCATCATGGGGTTAAC
>NW_027766380.1:0-296 GCF_054177405.1 Leptonychotes weddellii
CTTTTGATGGCTGCATAATATTCCATTGTATATATATACCACTTCTTCTCTATCCATTCATCAGTCGATGGACATCTTGGCTCTTTCCATAGTTTGACTATTGTGGACAATGCTGCTATATACAAAGGGGTGAACATACCCTTTTGGATCACTACATTTGTATCTATGGGGTAAATACCCAGTAGTGCAATTTCCAGAGTGGTTTCACCAGCTTGCATTCCCACCAACAATGTAGGAGGGTTCCCCTTTCTCTGCATCCCCGCCAACATCTGCTGTTTCCTGACTTGTTAATTTTA
>NW_027766381.1:0-3944 GCF_054177405.1 Leptonychotes weddellii
TTCAGAGAGTTGTTGCTATTCCTTTCTTCGATCTCCTGTTGAGTTTGTAGGTGTTCAGAATGGTTTGATCCCTATCCAGCTGAATTCCTGAGAGGAGACGAAATCCAGGTCTCCTACTCCTCCGCCATCTTGCTCCGCCCCCTCCCTTTTATTTACTTTTAAAATAGTTGAAAACATGAAGCATTGGATGACCTGAGAAAACACATTTAAACAGATTTCCTACTGGGATCTCATAGCTTAAATACTGTTACCAGGATTGCAGATGGTCAGTCTATATGACAAAGCCTATCAAATTACCGATTTCTTCTACAGACAGATGGCAAAAGGGCTTAACAGAAGCTCAGTTTTCAAGTTGTAGGTGTGTGTGTGTGTGTGTGCATGCGTGTGTGTGTATGTGTGTGTATCTGCTAAAGAACAAAGGTCTTTTACTCTGAAAGGCAAAAATAATTGTGTATGTTACCTAGGCTGTATTTGTCAGTACAATACTGACGACTAACTCTTGAGTTTTGAGTAAAGAATACTTTACCTAACCAAAGCAAAACAAAACAAAAAATTGTAAGGCTGTTGTTTGACCTAAACTATGATCTAAATTTTCCTATGAAGACCAAAAATAAAAAATAGTGAGCACCTGAAATAGCTGAAGGGTAATTCAATTGGTAAGTAAATTTGGAATTTAATATCAGTTTTTACTCTTTGAAAATTGGAGAATTATGTTCTTCATTAGTAAAGGATAGTTTAGAATGAAAAAATGATAATTTATATCTTTCCATTTATAAGAATCTAAAATACTCCTTTTTATAATCTTTCATTCTCTATCTTTAAAAAAATACAATTCTTTATTCAATTTGAGCTCAACTTTTCTGAGAAATAAATGAAAGACTTCCACGGAATTGTTAGCTGCAGAGCAGCACTTGAATTAGTAGTGCTCCTTTGCTGTATCTGTGTAGGACACTCATTTCATTAACTTCTGGAGCTAGTGAATCTTCTGGAAAGACTCCATGTCAAAAATAACTGTTTAACTTAAAGTTATTTTGTCATCTGACATAGCTCAATCACTTATCAAGTTGAGATACTGTTTCCTATGTTTCTTCTGACCTAAGATGTGGTGAGTAAGCAACAAATGTCCAGCTTAATTTCTGATGGAACCTGTCCCAGGGAGCAAGATCTTTTGAGAAGAAAATGAGTTGGCACTTGCCTGGAGGCTAGATGTGGGTAAACCATCTATCTCCTCTGGAGATGGAAGATAGTTACACATTTGGCAGGGAATACTCAGTCAACTGATAGATCAGGCAATTGACAAAGCAGGAAAAGCACATCTGGTGCATTATTAAGTATCAAGATGACGAACAGAGGTCATAATTAAGCTTGTACTTAACAGCTCATTGACTTGAGTAATAATAACAATAACTTTATAAAAGCACCCTTCCTATCTTTTCTCTCATTGTCCTCACAAAGAAATTTAACAAGGTCTGTGTTGTCATCACCAGGAAAATCTGTCAGCCTTCTCCTTAATTAAAACCTTCCCTGTAGTCTTCACATTAAAATTTTTATGTTTTCCATTTTTAAAAATTAATTCAACTGATCTTTGGAGACAAATCAGTGTATAAATCCCCACATACAAATAAATAAGTCAACTCAAGTTCATGTTATAAGGCAGTTACTTCATTTATATATGTCTCTTCATAAGGAGCAAAAAATTTATTAGAGAAACTCTATATGAATGCTATATTTTGATGGATGGAAACACTAAAATGAATTATTCAATAGAAATAACATACACAGTATTCTGTAAAATCTATATTATTTCATCAAATATCTTTACATAAAGATTGAGTTATTGTATGTCTCACTTGTCAAATGAAAGAAGAGAGAGGAATGTACTAGCAGATAATTACAAATAATATTTTATAAGACCAGTGTGTCCTAATTTATCAAAAAAAGGGTAAGATTTGAGTTAAGGTTAAATAATAAGGAATTAGAATTCCATATTCAGTGGAATAAAATGTGTAAGTTTGACTAAATAAGAAACCAATACACATTAGAAAAAAATAGCTGACAGAGGGTGATTTTAATAAGGCAGTGAGTCCCGGACAAAATGGACAATAAAAAATTGGGTTCTGTGAATCTCACTGAATGTAAATTTCACACGAATTTTCAGGGAAAAGTTTTTGCTGTATACCACAGACCAAGCATTGGACAACAGACACATCAGAGTTGTGGATCTCACATTTCTGAACAATTAATAAGTGCACAAATCCATAGTTGTTAATATTGTTATTTTTTGCTCTTATTGTAGTTGTTTAGTTGAAATTCCAATATAACTGCTCCTTCTGTAGTCAAGTAATTTATTTGTCTGGAACAATGCCAGTCTAGTGAAGCATGTGATGCAGATTGAGTAGGTTCTTCTTCCCTGATTATCCTTAGTCTTCATTCTGTGAGAGCAGGTGTTGGGAAGAATACTGGTTTTACTCGCTCAGGGTCTCTATCTTCACCAAGATTAAAGAGAGCTGTTAAGTGAAATGAATTTACCTAGACATAGAGGGGAAACTATTCTCTATCATTTCCATTTTTAACTTCTAACTTTTGTTCTCTTCCTTTTTATTAAAAAAAATCTCCACCATTGTAGGAAAATTTTCCTGGTAGGTAAAAGAATCCCTAGAAGACCCCCAAAGATCTGAAATGGGGAATTTTTTGTTTAAGTATAATGGACTTGGATGAACATGTGAATGAGAAGGGAAAGCTAGAATATTCTTCCGTCTCACAATATTTATATTGGTTTCCTCTTGCTATCCACAGCCTATTTTTGTGTATGCATATGATACAGGTTAAGAGTAACGACTTTGGAAAAAGTTCTGGGTTTGAACATTGGCTCTTACTCTTATGGGCCATGTGGTTCTGGGCAGGTCAGTTATATTTTCTGGGCTTCAGTTACCTCATGTGTAAAAAAAAATAGGATCATAACAATACCTACTTCATAGGCATATTGAGATGAATAAATGAGATAAAATATGTAAGAAATTTGGTGTAGTCTGACTTATATAAACACTTAATAAATGATGGTTATTATGCTTGGATAACATGAAGACTTTTCCATTACCAAGAAAAGGAAAATTATTTTTTTACAAAATCATTTACTCCACCAATTAACAAGGTATATGAAAAAGATGAAGTATTAATAATGGATCCTCATGGGCAAATGAGAGGAAAAAGAACTGCTTATTTTGGCACTCACAGAGAAAAGTATTGTCAGTCACTCAGTCAAATATGCAGCTATGGGAACTCTTGTCCCAGCTTTGAGGACACACTATGGCCAGCCCAGATATTTTAGAAATTCAGCTCCCATTAAGCTATGGCAAGGTCCTTAACCTATCATGAAAACTTAAGGTTGTCCTGTGAGCCAGCATGAGAGAACTCAATTCTCTGAGTTCGAGCTTCTTCTTCATTAGGACTGGGCTCTTAAATGGACCATTCTAGCTCTATATTCAAAGTATATTTTGAATATAATTATTTCTCACCGTCTATTCAGCTGCCACTCTGGCTCAGTTCATAATCATTTTTCATCTGGACTACCTAACTTATCTCCCTGTTTCTACTCTTGGTTTTTCTGCAGTCTGTTCTCCACATAGCAACCAGGGTGATCTTATTAAAAATTATATCACCTCATGTTACTACTCTGCTTAAATCTTGGTTGGAATTGTATTCTAATTTCTTACCATGGTAAACAAGGCCCTATATGATCTTGTCCTTACCTCCTTAATGAACTTACCTGCTACTTCCTCCTTTTTTGTTACTCTGCTTCAGCCATACCAGATTTCTTGCTCTTCCCTTAACTTGTTGCTGCTTCAGAGATTCAGATTTGCTATTCCTTCTGCTTGGAATATACTTTGCCCAGGTCTTCACATAGATTGTCATCTCTCATTCTTTAAGTCTGTATTCAAAGGTTG
>NW_027766382.1:0-296 GCF_054177405.1 Leptonychotes weddellii
GGTCCCATCATTAGGTCAAGGTAGGTGAATGCTGGAAATCAAAACCAAGTGATGTCCACTATTCTGCACCCCAGCCCTGTCCCCTGGATATGACTCCCCTTTTCCATTTTCTCCTGTCATGACAGAATAGGAAGTAATAGCATTATTACCTGGTGCCTAAATCTCAGTGTGATAGATCATCCAAGTAAGAACCATCTACAGAAACCTATCTTGACTCTGCAGTATCCTAGGCCCTGGGGGACACAAAGAGAATCCAGGACCTAGTTCTTATCATGTAGAAACTCACACTCTAGTAA
>NW_027766383.1:0-296 GCF_054177405.1 Leptonychotes weddellii
CAAAAAAAGAAAAAAAAATTAGACAAAATCTAGAATCCCGCATTCCTAGCGGGTTCAAGAAGAATTTCTATGTCCTCATAATAAATTGGGGGAAGCCTTTTCTTAACTGCCCGGCTAGCTCAGTCGGTAGAGCATGAGACTCTTAATCTCAGGGTCGTGGGTTCGAGCCCCACGTTGGGCGATGCTTTTTCACTTTCTCTTGCAGTGGTTTTTCTTTTTCTTTTTTTTTTTTTGCAGTGGTTTTTCTTAACTGAATTTCTGCACACCAAGAAGCGACGTCCCAAACCGCCGTCAAA
>NW_027766384.1:0-296 GCF_054177405.1 Leptonychotes weddellii
CAGAATCACCAAGGGTCCCCATGCGTTATCAGAGCTTGAACTGGTGGTTGGAAACATGCATTTTCAACCAATTTATTTTTGCTCCCAAGAAAGAAATTGAAAATATTGCCAGAGGCACACCAAGAAACGTCGGAAAGCCAAACAATGCCAAAATGAAGAAAACTGCTCCGTGGTGAATCTTCCCCAATTTAGCAACATGCCCCTAGAAAATTCTAAAATTTGGACAAACCCTGCAAAAGCATAAATTATTCGAGGAACAGCATAAAAGTGAGCAAGGAATAAAAAAAAATGAATGC
>NW_027766385.1:0-296 GCF_054177405.1 Leptonychotes weddellii
AGCACTCCACATCCCTTCTGTGGAGGGGCCGGACCCCAGCTGCTGGGGGCTAACGCCTGTCCCCTTGGTCCCCTGTCTGAGGGGAAGCCGCCCTGCAGCTCCGTGGCAGGGCCTGGGTGAGGGGCAGGGCTCCTGATGGGCTTCGGGGGAGAGCATCCCAGGGAGGCAGAGGGGTTGCCACGCTGGCCCCCAGGAGAACACGGCCCGTTACCGCTGGCGGGGGCGTGTGTAGTCTTGCGGACACGCGCCAAGCTCATCTGCCCAGTTTTTGACAGTCCAGACATTCAGGAAGCCAC
>NW_027766386.1:0-296 GCF_054177405.1 Leptonychotes weddellii
TGGCTCAGTTGGTTAAGCGACTGCCTTCGGCTCAGGTCATGATCCTGGAGTCCTGGGATCGAGTCCCGCATCGGGCTCCCTGCTCGGCAGGGAGCCTGCTTCTCCCTCTGACCCTCCCCCCTCTCATGTGCTCTCTGTCTCTCTCATTCTCTCTGTCTCAAATAAATAAATAAAATCTTTAAAAAAAAATTAAAAAAAAGAAAGCATGCAACTGTATGTAAGTCGTCTGACAAGTTAAAGATACTACTGGAATCTCAAAACAAACATGATAAACCTTTTGTTAAAAAAAAAAAAAA
>NW_027766387.1:0-296 GCF_054177405.1 Leptonychotes weddellii
AAATGTCAGTGCTGCTGAGGTTGAGAAACTCTGTACCAACTGCAGAGGCACAGGTAAATGGACTGTTGAAATTCAGTGTGAGGAGGATTTTAGGAATGGTGTGAGCCGGGTGCAGAGGGACCTTCCCCTTGTTCACCGTGAGGCTGAGTATTGGGTGAATGTAGTGTGACGCCCACAAGACCCCTAGGCCCCGCCCATTTGTCAGGGGTGCCTGGAAGGGTCTGATCCCCACTTAGCTCTACCAGGACTCCTGCCCTCCCCACCCCCAATATCAGCATCCAGGGGAAGTCCACTTA
>NW_027766388.1:0-296 GCF_054177405.1 Leptonychotes weddellii
AATCTAATTCGCCCTTTTTAACCATCAGATGCTTTCAATAGGGTTTTCAAGATGCTCCCCAGAAGTGTCTTCTTCAGATGTCGGGAGCTTACGGCAGTTACTGAGGGTGCGTACCCTGTAAGTCAAAGGAATAAGCTTTAAAGAAATGTAACTTGGAGATCTTTAATGTTTTCTGAAATGACTTGAGAAAACAAGTAAGTATCACTTTGTGCTTTATACTATTTTTCTGTAGCTCTAGGAATTAGACGCCATCTAAGAATGATGTCTTTAGTTTATAGGTGGGGTTGACAACACAG
>NW_027766389.1:0-296 GCF_054177405.1 Leptonychotes weddellii
CAGCAGAAATAACAAACAACAGACTAAAACCTCCAAGGACTTCAGATATTGGAATTAACAGTTAAAGAATACAAAATAATTATTACACATTTTTTTAAAAATGAAGTGAAATCATCAAAATGAGCAAGCAAGTGATTATATTTTTTAAAGACCAGACAAATGTAAAAAAAAAAGAAGTAAATAGAAATTTTAGAAATAAAAAATATGTGTGTTAAAACCAAAACCTCAGTAGATGGGTCAAAGGGCAGATTAGACATAGCTTAAGAGTGTCAGTGAGATGACACAAAGAAATGGAA
>NW_027766390.1:0-296 GCF_054177405.1 Leptonychotes weddellii
CCCCTACAGTGTATAAACTTTATCGCTCACTCTAAAGGAATAAAAACATTGCTGATTTTCCTACCATTCTTTCTGGCTCTTAGACATATGTTGCTTTTCTCCTATCTTTTCTCAACACATGGGTTTTATAATTGAATGAGAAAACATCAGGTCATAAAAGCCTGCTTTATTTTGCTTGTTTGTTTTCCAAATTTTAAACCCTTGATTTTGTTGCACAAAAGAAATCCAATTTAACCTGGTCAACAGAAAATAGCAACTCAGAGTTTGCAATTTTGATACATCTACTAATGATGGTC
>NW_027766391.1:0-296 GCF_054177405.1 Leptonychotes weddellii
CATTCTGGTCTGTGCTGAAGCCTGAATGACATCATCATGCCCCTCACATGCAGAAATGGAAAGTTCTTATTGCAGAGGGAACGGTGGGCACCTTTATTTCTGAGGTTTTGTTCAAGGAAAACAACCCTGCTGAGCGCGCCTTGCCGGATGTCAAACTCTGCTGTCGCGGAGGCTCCCTGGTCCCCTTCCCGCCTTCCAGTGCTCCCCGGGCCCTCGGTGGGGGCCGCCGCAGCCCCGTCCCGGGGTCTGGCCTCCCGCGAGCTTTGTCCTGGGAATGAAGGCGGCAGTGAGGGCCG
>NW_027766392.1:0-3944 GCF_054177405.1 Leptonychotes weddellii
GTGATGGGGGAAGTCAGCCCCTGTGAGGGTGAAGGGGTGATGGGTGATGGGGGAAGTCAACCCCTGTGAGGGGGAAGGGGTGATGGGGGGAAGTCAGCCCCTGTGAGGGGGAAGGGGTGATGGGTGATGGGGGAAGTCAACCCCTGTGAGGGGGAAGGGGTGATGGGGGAAGTCAGCCCCTGTGAGGGTGAAGGGGTGATGGGTGATGGGGGAAGTCAGCCCCTGTGAGGTGGCCCATCAGCACAGTTGGGATTTGGGGAGACCAGGGATACGTTGCACCCACGGGAGCGAAGGCCGTGGGCTGAGGCCCCTGCTCTGCTCCTTGGCGGGAGGCGCCAGCCGCCCCCTTGAGTGCTTGGAGCCTGTAGAGTGAACCTGGGTTTTTAAAGGACTGGAGAGACTAGAGGAACAAGGTAGTAACAGGTGAGGAAGGAAGGGGGCCGTCTGGTCTCTGGTGGTCAGAGTCATTCGGGGTCGTGAGCTCACACAAACCTGCTGGCAGAGGAACATTGCAAAGTGTAGCCATACCCTCTGGGCACGTGTAATACCCAGAGGGGCACAGTCCTCTTGCCCCATTTTGAATTCGGCACAATTTGGTGCAGGTTACGGAAAACCTTCCAGTGCTGTAGCCGGACATGAGCAAACCAGCGCGTCTGTCACGTCAGCTTGAGGGGCAGACCTGGGCAGGAGGGCGTTAGAGAGTGGGGGTGGGGTGGGGGCAGGGTGCCCATCACCGCCCCGCAGGGACACCTGGTGCCCAGCGGTTGTGTGCGGGAGCACTGAGTGGCCGGTGCACGGGGACCCAGGCACAGACCTGGGTGAGCTCCGACCTCTCCTGGGGGCCCTGTCCTCACGTCCAGGCTGTGCCAGGGGACCCATGGTCCCCTGTTCCCACCCCCCTGCCATACGCGCCCTTCCTGCCCTCACTCCAGGCTTACAGGAAGAAGCAGAACTCGCCCCGTTTCCTCCTCTGGAAGAAGCGCAGTAGAGTCTGTTGAACTTCAAGCTCCAGAGCGAAGGTTTGAGGCGAATTCCCGAAGGGGGGTGTGTGGAGGAGAGCTGCGTCCAGCTCGCCGCCCCCCATGCCTCACTCCTTCCTCACCCCATGCCTCCCGCCCTGGAGCCCGGCTCGGCTTTGTCCGGGGGCCGCAGAGTGGTAGAGAGAGCACAGACATACCTGGTCAACTGCCTGGCATTGGAAGGCGGTGGGTCATCGGAGGGGAACGGGCTCTGAGAGACAGCAAGGAGGGCACGGCTGTTCTGGAAGATTCCGCAGAGCCTGGCGGCAAGGGCCGCTGCGTCCGCCCGCCACGGTCTAACTGGACCCCTCAGCCGATTGGTGTTGACAGTAATAGCGTTCTAAGGCTATCATCAGGTGAGAGTTACCCTCTGGCAGCCTGGGGCTTTGCGGTGTCAGTGAGTGACCTCTGTTCAGGAACTACTTGGGGCTATTAATGACCACGTTCCCCAGCGTGCTCATCAATGGAATCTCCTGAGTCACGAGTGATGACCGGCAGCCCAGGGGGGCGACCGGGGGAACACGTGTTCATGGGTTGGTGTCGTAAGGGACACTGGCTGGGTTCGCTCCACTTGCTCATTTGGCGACCCAGACATCCGTGCTTTGTGTCGGGTTGGACCTGTCTTTCTGCTCGGTCTGTGTGGTCAGCTCTGGAAACGCCCTACGAGGAGTCTGTGCTTGGCTCTGAATGTCCCGTAGCTATTGGTCAATGTGTTTTCTCTGGAGAGGGTCCCATGACTGGCGAAGCCAACTCGATCACGGGGTCACAACAGAACAAGACCCAAACCCAGTAAGTAGTTGTGTCTGGAGACACGACTGGGCTAGATCCCATCCCCCACGCTGGGGTCCTGTGTCACTGAGGACGGGACGCAGTGGTCACAGTGGGTGCACGCAGTAGGTGGGGTTTGGGCTCCCCTGTCGGGACTGGTGCTGGCTGCAGTCTGGGTCCCCATCGGTCGATGTGGCCCAGGACCTCCAGCGGCCTGGCCTCTGCTGTGTGCTCGGCCCCCCTGCCCTCCAGAGCGGTCACAGCCACCGCGGGGGCCCCAGAGGGACAGGACGGAGTGCGGCGAAGCACTGAATCCCGGCACTAAGGGCCTTTGCGGACTTCGGAAATACACACCTTTCCAACTGTGAAAATAAGGATGTGTAGTGTCCTGAGATGTTCTGGGTCATGAACAAAGTGTTTAGGGGGATTCGGACAAGCACAAAGCTTTACACAAATTCACATCGGGCGGTATCCCGGGGTGGAGATTTACATGCATATTTTGATCAGAGGGAGGACGGACGTGTTTAAGTGGCAGGCAGGGAAGATGGGGGCACAGACCGGTCCCCCTCGGGCTCCAGCTTCCTCCGGTGGCTTGTCCCAGGTTAGCAGCATCACAGTAAGCTTCTAATGTGCGCAAGACTTAACGATATGGGGTAAATTTTGCAGAACACATGTAATCCAATTATCTTAAGTTTATTGGGCACCTGCCATGTGCTAGAAGAGCAAAACCATGAAGGGACCTGCTGCCAGGAGAGCCCGTGAGCTCATCAGCCGCCCTGGCTCCCGGCCTTGCGTGTGCCGGGAACATCCGCACTCAGCCTCTGGTGCTTCTGGACCCCGGGGCGGGACGAGTGTGCAGGCCTCAGGCGGCGGTGGTGTCCTGCGTGGGGAAGGCCACCTCCGGGGGGCCCTGTGGCTCCTTGTTCCTCCCCTCCAGCATCCGAGCCCACTCGCCGCGGAGCCTGGGACAGCGATAATTTTAGCCTGTGAGTCAATGTCTCAGGGCCGGGTGGCAGCCAGGCCTCTGTCGGCACCTGAGCACATGTTCCAACATGGCCCAGCAACCCCCCCACCCGCCCCCGCCCCTGGGCTGCCAGCGTGACTGTGACCTTGTGGGGTCCCAGAGAGCCCTGCAGCCTCCATGGCTTGGCCAGTCCTGGCGGGGGGGCCACATCCCCACAGGGGGGGCCTCACTCGGGTCTCTAGCTTGGAGAGGGAAAGTGCTTTGCCCAGGAAGCAGCTTTTGTAATCTTCTGAGGCCCAGAGAGACTGAGCCATGTCCTGAACTGGTTTGTTGTGTGGGAGTATGTGCTCACCGAGACTCGACAGAGTCCCCAACGTAGGCCAGGGCCTCCCACCGGTGACCCTGTTGGAGCGTTCCCTCCTTCCCCGTGCTGCCCGCCTGTCTTGCCCACCTGCCTGGGAAGGTGGCACATTGCTGGGACTCCAGCAGGACACACAGGGGCGACCCGGGTGGGAAGGGCCTGGCCATCCGTGAGCAGGCAATGGCCATCCGACGGCTTCTGGCCCTGCTGTGTGATTTGGGCTGGAGGGTGCAGTGCGGGCTGGGTGCCTAGCTCCCGCAGACCTCAGGGGCTGGAGGACAAACTGGTAAGAGGCAGGTACATGGACACTTGTTCCCACACCCAGGGTCCTAAATGAGGAAGGCGCCTCCCAGCAGCAGGCCCCCCATGTGAAGGCCCCGTTCCTGCCCCTTCACCGGGCCACAGCTGCTGATGGCTGGACCCGGGGCCACACATCGAAGAGCCCCTGGTTCCTGGGGCCCGTAGGATGGCTGAGGGGATGCTGTCAGGAGTTGCTGTTGTCCAGGGGACAGGACACAATCTTTCTGGCTGCGGTCTGTGGCCTAATAACCAACCATATGTCCCCCACAGAATGTCACTCCACAGTCTGTCCTTGAGCAGCCCAGATGCTCGGTGACTAACTCGGCCATCGCTGACCGCACTCTCGCTGTCTGCCCCGGAGCCCATCCCTGGGGCCTGCACCCCTGGGCAGGAGACCCAGAAGCTTCCAGGGCCTGATGGCATGTGTAGGACAAGGTTGAGGCTAAGGAGACCGCAGGAGGGAGCTGAGGGCTGGCAGGAGGCCTTAGTGCAGGTCTCGTCCTCCCATGTTTGGGCTCTGTGCTGGGACCCC
>NW_027766393.1:0-296 GCF_054177405.1 Leptonychotes weddellii
AAGGGAAAAATGAAGGTGTTGGTAATTGGAGGGGGAGATGACCCATGAGAGACTATGGACTCTGAGAAACAAACTGAGGGTTCTAGAAGGGAGGGCAGTGGGGGGATGGGTTAGCCTGGTGATGGGTATGAAAGAGGGCACATACTGAATGGAGCACCGGGTGTTATAGGCAAACAACAAATCACAGAACACTACATCAAAAACTAATGATGTAATGTATGGTGATTAACATAACATAATAAAAAAATTGAAATGAAAAAACAAAAACAAATAATGTAGCTGAAATTGCAATTTAA
>NW_027766394.1:0-296 GCF_054177405.1 Leptonychotes weddellii
GTTTTTGTTTTTTAAGATTTTATTTATTTATTTTACAGAGAGAGAGAGAGACAGTGAGAGAGGGAACACAGCAGGGGGAAATGGGAGAGGGAGAAGCAGGCCTTCCACCGAGCAGGGAGCCCAATGCGGGGCTCAATCCCAGGACCCTGGGATCATGACCTGAGCCGAAGGCAGACGCTTAACGGCTGAGCCACCCAGGTACCCCAAGACTTGCTTCCTTTGGGTACAAGTGAATTCATTGAGATATTTCAGCTTTATTATCTAACTAATTTTGAAAGGCATTGGAGCTCAGTGGA
>NW_027766395.1:0-296 GCF_054177405.1 Leptonychotes weddellii
GTTTTTGTTTTTTAAGATTTTATTTATTTATTTTACAGAGAGAGAGAGAGACAGTGAGAGAGGGAACACAGCAGGGGGAAATGGGAGAGGGAGAAGTAGGCCTTCCACCGAGCAGGGAGCCCAATGCGGGGCTCAATCCCAGGACCCTGGGATCATGACCTGAGCCGAAGGCAGACGCTTAACGGCTGAGCCACCCAGGCACCCCAAGACTTGCTTCCTTTGGGTACAAGTGAATTCATTGAGATATTTCAGCTTTATTATCTAACTAATTTTGAAAGGCATTGGAGCTCAGTGGA
>NW_027766396.1:0-296 GCF_054177405.1 Leptonychotes weddellii
AGTGGGAGAGGGAGAAGCAGGCTTCCCGCGGAGCAGGGAGCCTGATGCGGGGCTCGATCCCAGGACTCTGGGATCATGACCTGAGCCGAAGGCAGATGCTTAACGACTGAGCCACCCAGGCGCCCCTCCTATATGTGGAATCTTAAACAAGCTCATAGAAAGAATTGATTGGTGTTTGTCAGAGATTCCGGCGGGGGGGGGGAGACTTAGCTTAACTTAGAAAGCTGAACAGTTTGAAAAACATTTAAAATTAATTAAAATTCCTTTTCCAATTTTACTGAGATTTAATTGACATA
>NW_027766397.1:0-296 GCF_054177405.1 Leptonychotes weddellii
ACTGGGCACACCCAGGCAGGGTTGGGTGGCCAAGCTCCTGTGAGGCTCCACCAAGGCCACCCGAAGGTCACAGCTTAATTTGGGGTGGGTAGCCCCATTTCTCCTCCAAGCTTCTGTGAACTGGAGCACATGAGTTATGATATATCTTTTTTTTTAAGATTTTATTTATTTATTTGTCAGAGAGAGAGAACCCAAGCAGGGGGAGCATCAGGCAGAGGGAGAAGCAGGCTCCCCGCTGAGCAAGGAGCCCGATGCGGGACTCCATCCCAGGACCCCAGGATCATGACTGAGCTGAA
>NW_027766398.1:0-296 GCF_054177405.1 Leptonychotes weddellii
CTTACAGCCCCTGCTTCCCCTCCAACGGTGCTGGTGTGGGGATTACAGGAGGAGATGATACATATTCTCGGTGAGCTGTAAGCATCATTCCCCTGTGTAGGATAAAGAGTGAGCTTCCATCCCCCATGCAGTGGAGCCATCCAAGTCCCGTGTCTGGCTTCACCCACTACCAGGTGTCCAGCTCATTCTGTAGACCGTCGATACCTGAACACCTACAGAGCAGTTGTGAAGCACCAGACAGTTACTGCGCTCCAGTCTCTACTTGGAGGAAATCACTTTTAGCGTCACAACAGCAC
>NW_027766399.1:0-296 GCF_054177405.1 Leptonychotes weddellii
CTCTGTATGTGTTATAATTCTATATATTTTTGGATCCTGCAAGATATTATTCTTGTATACAGTCCATATAATTAGATTTATTCATAAGTTTAACTTTCTTTTTTTAAAGATTTTATTTATTTATTTGACAGAGAGAGAGAGACAGCGAGAGAGGGAACACAAGCAGGGGGAGTGGGAGAGGGAGAAGCAGGCTTCCTGCGGAGCAGGGAGCCCGATGTGGGGCTCGATCCCAGGACCCTGGGATCATGACCTGAGCCAAAGGCAGATGCTTAACGACTAAGCCACCCAGGCTCCCC
>NW_027766400.1:0-296 GCF_054177405.1 Leptonychotes weddellii
AGGCTCACACCCAGGTGGCAGACTCACAAACCATGATCTTGGCTATAGACCTAGAAATAGTTCCATACCCCTGAAGAATTGGTTGTAGGCTTGTTGGCTTTGATTCTGGCACCAGCACCATATAGCAAGAGACCCAGGAAGATTCATGCCCACCTATGCATCAGGGAATGGATATACAGACCTCTGTCCCAGCTGTGAACTCTACAGTGACCTGTGAGCCAACTCCAAGCCCACTCAGACATGGTCCAGAAGCCCCTGGAGGTAAGTTCTTCAGACCCAGTCAGACTGTAGATTCC
>NW_027766401.1:0-296 GCF_054177405.1 Leptonychotes weddellii
AGGCCTGAGACTTAGGGGAATTACATGTGAACTTCAAGATTTTTATCCCATAGAGATAATTTCTGCCTGGTAGAACAGCAAATCCCAAAGGTTAGAATTTATGGCCCTTGGAAATTTAACCAGTTTGGTATTTAAATCAGCAGTCTTATTCTAATATTGCCTATTAATATGAAGTTTCACCAAGGCTCTTTGAGGTGTGTATGTGTGTGGTGTGCATGTTCCTTCCAATGAAACTCTACTTACAAAGGCCGGCATCAGGCTGGATCTGGCCTGTGGGCTGTAGTTTGTCAACCCCA
>NW_027766402.1:0-296 GCF_054177405.1 Leptonychotes weddellii
TCTGCTTCTCCCTCTCCTGCTCCCCCCTCTTGTGCTCTTTCTCTCTCTCACTCTCTCTCTCAAATAAATAAATAAAATCTTTAAAAAAAAAAAAAAAAAAAGACACTCAAAAGGCGAGATCAGTAGTGAAGAGAGAACATCTACTCTGTAAGGAATCACAGAATTAAAGACAGGGTAGAATCTCAAGGAGATATAATCAGCTATGACTAACATTTTGATAAGTTGGCTGAAAGAAGTTTGAGGATAAACTATTAGATCTGAGTACTTGAACAGTGTTGGTGACCTTGGTACATGCA
>NW_027766403.1:0-3943 GCF_054177405.1 Leptonychotes weddellii
GAGTGGCTGCACCAGCTTGCATTCCCACCAACAGTGTAGGAGGGAAGAACAGTATTTTCAACAAATGGAACTGGGATAACTAGATAGCCACATACAAAAGAATGACGTTAGATTCCTACTTCACACAATACACCAAAATTAACTCAAAATGGATCAGAGTGCTGAAACTATAGAATTCTTAGAGGAAAACAGTAAACTTTTGTGACCTTGGATCAGTCAGTGATTTCTTAAATATGACACAAAAAAATAAATTGGGCTTCAAAATTAAAAATGTTTTCTTTCCCCTCTGTTCATCTGTTTCATTCCTTAAATTCCACATTGAAACAAAATGTTTTATACATCAAAGGACATGGTCAAGAAAGTAAAAAGACAAACCACAAAATAGAATTTGAAAATCCTATTAAGAGTTGTATCCCGAATATGTGAAGAACTCCTCTAACTCATCAATAAAAAGAACACAGTAAAAAAATGGAAAAATATCTACTCAAATCTTTTGACCAAAGATGATATAGAAATAACCAATAAGCACATAAAAAGATTGCCATCCCGAGGCATCAGAGAAATGCAAATTAAAACCAGGAGATAGCACTTGATACCCACTATGATGGCTAGAATAAGACTAACTAGTGTTGGCAATGTGTTGAAAAATTGAAACCCTCATACGCTGTTGAGGGGGAGGGGACTGTAAGATAGTACATACAACCGCTTTGGAACAAATAGTATGGCAGTTCCTCATAACGTAAAATAGACAATTGCCATGTGACTCCTAGATACGTACCCAAAGAGACCTGAAAACATGTTCACACAAAAACTTGTACATGAATATTTATAACATCATTATTCATAGTAATCAATAAGTAGAAACAACCCAAAAGTCCATCTGATGAATGAACAAGATATATCCATACAGTGGAATATTTAGCTATAAAAATTAATGAAGTACTGATACGAACTTTGAAAACATGCCAAGTGAAAGAAGCCAGACACAAAAGACCACATATTGTATGTCAGAAAATAAGCATATTCACAGAGACAGAACATAGATTAATAAGTGACAGACATTGAGAGAGAGGAGTCAAGGAGTAATTACTACATTATTACTTTCAGGATTACATGAAAATGTTCTAAATTTACATAACAGTGATGGTTGCACAATTCTGAATATACTGAACAAATTTTACACTTTGAAAGGTGACTTTCAATGTCTGAATTATATCTCAAAACTTTTTAAAAGATACATACTAAATTCAGAGATGTTAGATCGTGAGAAATTTGCATCCTAGAATTTAAATACAGCACCATAATCTTAGTGCTTCACATAAAAATATTTAGGATCCTCCCATGCCTACCTTGAAATGTTCTCTTAAAACAGCATATTCCTTTCTATCACACTTCCACTTGCCATTAGATAAAGAAGAGCATAGATAAAAGCCCACTAAGAAGATTCGATGAGAACTTCGTATTCCTAAGGATGGACTGCCCATTTTGCTGTTAGGATGAAAGAATAGAATGGTATTTCTGGAAGAAATAGAATGCTATTCTGAGGCCTCAAAGTCCACTTTCTTTAAAAAGTATTTTTTGGAGCTTCTGGGTTGCTCAGTCAGTTAAGCATCCCACTCTTGATTTCGGCTGAGGTCATGATCTCAGGGTCATGAGATCAAGCCCCATGGGGCTCTGTGCTCAGCAGGGAGTCTGCTTGAGATTCTCTCTCTACCCCTCTCCCCTTGCCCCTCCCCCCACTCACGTGCACACATTCTCTCTGAATTTTTTTAGTCATGTGTTGCAATGAGCACTGGGTGTTACATGCTAATAATGAATCATGGAACGCTACATCAAAAACTAATTAAGTACTGTATGGTGACTAACATAATAAAGAAATAAAAAGTATTTTTATGTGAAAACTCTTATAATCAAAATAAAAACAGAGGGCCACTGTAAAAGATTTAAAAATCTGGGAAGCATGAAGAATAAAACCTATTCCTCTACCACTCAAAAATAAACTATTAGTATTTGGAGCTATAGCTTTCTAAACTTAAAAAATGAATTTTTGTGACTTCAATTTCGTTCTGGTATTTAGTTATTTAATTACAAAGACTGATATAAATTTTGAAATGTGGTTTTGGGAAAAGAGGGAAAAATGATTGCTATATCTGTAGTGGGCTTCTCCATAAACAGCTACAAAAGGAAGTTTTCTCTCCTAAAGCGCAAAATGTGTCCAAGGTTGGCAAGATGAGACCATGGTGGTTAGGGCTGCCAAAGCTATAAGCCTGAGAAGACTATTTTCAAGCTGTTGTGTCCCCCTAAACACCCACTGCCAATTAAGGGCCACACTTTGGAATGCCCAAATGGACTACTCTTAAACATTACTTCCTTCTTCTGTCTTCTAAACAGGTTCTAGTTGAAGAATAAAGTTACTCTTATTAGTTAAAAAAGGTAAAGTGGATTCTTTCTTACCTACTTCCAGGTTCAAATTTGAGGTCACATCAGAGTGCCATGAGGTGTTTGCTGAAAATGTAGATTCTTTAGTGGCATCTACAGAGGCTGGCAATGTTCTAGTTTTCTAGGCCTCTCCAGTAATTTACACTTTGGACAGACAACCTAAATGATGCCTCAGGCAATGCATGTTCCATGCTTTAGGAAACTTTTCTTCCAACGAAGTGATTGTATGAAGCATATGCCTCTGGGGCAAGTTACTGAATCCCCATTGTGTGCATTGGTTTTGGCTGACCCAATGTGGTTTCCTGGAAACCTGAAGGATATGGCCCAAATGGAGATGGGAATGGATGGTCCAGACAGTCAAGAGTTCTTCTTACGCCATGATTCTACCTTCCATTTTCTCTTAGGTGAGTGGAACAGACTCAGCTCCATCCCTATTCTTTATCATTGGTTTCTTCAGTTCATGCCTTTAACCATTTCCACCTTACATGGAAAGAATCTTGAAATTCTCAAATTCACTGAGGGAGTTCAGGGTTAAGGGTGAGATTTATACATAATTCTGAGAGCTTGCTGAGTTCTCAAAATTGTTATTAAACAGGATGGAAACTTACCATGTATCAGCAAAGTGGATGTCATCACAGCACATTTCACAGCCTTTGGGTTTCTACATCTAGTGATGTATTTCTAATAAAAGGTTCCCTTTGTAAGTTCCCTACAAAGGGAACCTTTTTTAATTACAGTTTGATTTTGACATGTATTCTGGAAATGTTCTGCTAATTCCATTCATTGGGTTAAGTGGATGGGCAAGTATATCCTCATCTATAAAACAGAAATGATAATAGTGCTTCTACTCCATAGAGATGTAAAAGTAACATACTTAATGCACTATGGTACATAATAGGTGCTCAGTAAATAATAATGGTTTTTATTTTTCCCTTGCAGAAACATTTCCTAACATGTAATCTTTAGAAATTAAGTCTCAGAAAATTTTCTGTAAGAAAAGGTCATATAACCCAGATACCCAATATAGAAAACCCTAAAGACTCTAAAAAATACTAGAATAAGTGAATTCAGTAAGGTTGCAGAATACAAATATACACAAATCTGTTGTATTCCTATTCACTAATAATGAAGTAGCAGGAAGACATTAAAGAAACAATCCCATTCACAATAGTACCAAAAAGAATAAAATACCTAGGAATAAAGTTAACCAAAGAGGTGAAAGATCTGTTATCTGAAAACTATAAAACACTGATGAAGTTGAAAATAGAGGTACCATATGATCCAGCAATTGCACTACTGGGTATTTACCCCAAAGATAAAAATGTAAGGATCCGGAGGGGTATGTGCACCCCGATGTTTATAGCAGCAATGTCCACAATAGCCAAACTGTGGAAAGAGCCAAGATGTCCATCGACAGATGAATGGATAAAGAAGATGTGGTGTATATATACAATGGAATATTATGCAGCCATCAAAAGGAATGAGATCTTGCCATTTGCAACGA
>NW_027766404.1:0-296 GCF_054177405.1 Leptonychotes weddellii
AGGCAGAAAATATATGTGAAGAAACAATAGTTGAAAAATTTCTAAACTTGATTAGAACCCCAGATCCAAGAAGCTCAATGAACCCCAAGCACAAGAAATGTGGAAAAAAAAAAAAATTACACCAAGGCATATCATAATCAAATTGCTCAAAGCCAGTGATAATGAGAAAATCTTAAAAGTAGTTAAAGGAAAAAAAAAATGTTACACACAGAGGAACAAAGATAAGGATGACATTATATTTCTCATTGGAAACAATGTAAGTAAAGACAGTGGAGCAACATCTTTAAAGTACTGAA
>NW_027766405.1:0-296 GCF_054177405.1 Leptonychotes weddellii
AAAAAAACCTGCAGGGTACAAAACAGCGCCACACAGTGGAATCCAGAGACACTTACACTGAGCCCTGCTTCTGTGCAAGGGAGTTGCATTTGCAATAGGGCAAGTCCACCTGAGAATCAGCACAACAGGTCCCTCCCCTAGAAGACCAGCACAAACAATTGGCCCACACTAAGTTAATGGATCTTAGAGGGTTGTGAAGCTTCAGCTCTTGGGAAAAACAGTATATAGCATTCTTTGTATTTTTATTCTTTAGTATTTTACTATTATTTTCTTATTTTTTCAATACGTTTTTTACA
>NW_027766406.1:0-296 GCF_054177405.1 Leptonychotes weddellii
TGATGTAGAGGTTCATTATCCTCATTTTACAGATGATGACACTTAAGTAACTTGTCTCCCAGGTGCACA
Organism: Leptonychotes weddellii; assembly: GCF_054177405.1. NCBI lineage: Eukaryota > Metazoa > Chordata > Mammalia > Carnivora > Phocidae > Leptonychotes > Leptonychotes weddellii. The sequence continues at coordinate 70 of NW_027766406.1, forward strand.
GCTAGGAAGTGGCAGAACCGGATCCAGACCCTTGTCTGGGAAACTCTGGCCCCGAGCTCCTTCTGTTTGGATGGCAAATCCCAGTCAAAGAGTGGTTTTCCCCACATGCTCTCATTTTCTCTTTACACTCCCACTGCAAGCGAATTGGTGCTCTTATCCCCCATTTTTTAATCAGGGGACAAGAGAGGAAACTGAGGCACGGTGTGGAGAAGGGGCTGGAGATGGCA
>NW_027766407.1:0-296 GCF_054177405.1 Leptonychotes weddellii
ACAGAGAGTGATAGCGAGATGGGAACACAAGCAGGGAGAGGGAGAAGCAGGCTTCCCGCCAAGCAGGGAGCCCGATGTGGGGCTTGATCCCAGGACCCTGGGATCATGACTTGAGCCAAAGGCAGACGCTTAACGACTGAGCCACCCAGGCGACCCTTAAGACCTTTTTTTAAAGGGGGATGCTTGTGAAGTAAGTTGCAGACATCAACCTAGATTACCCTAAACATTTCAGCATGCATATCATCAGCTAGAGTTCTAATAGGCACAAATCCTAGCGAACCATTGGATGAATTTTG
>NW_027766408.1:0-296 GCF_054177405.1 Leptonychotes weddellii
CCCGCAGAACCTGTCACTGTTTCATCAACCAAGTTCAGTCCTCTGTTATTTCAACAATCTTCCACAGCATCTTCACCAGGAGTAGCTACCATCTCAGATTTTTTGTTCATAAGAAGCAACCCCATTAAAGTTTTCTCATGAGATTGTAGCAATTCAGTCACATCTTCAGGCACTAGCAGTAACATCAAAGATAACATCATAATAATGAAAAGGTGAAACATTCTGAGAATTAACAAAATAGGACAGGAAGTGAGCAAATGCTATTGGGAAAATGGTGTTGATAGACTTGGCTCAAC
>NW_027766409.1:0-296 GCF_054177405.1 Leptonychotes weddellii
TCTCGTGGTCCTCCCTCCCGGTGCCCCTCTTTCAGTCCCGCCCCACCCCCACCTCACCATCCCTCAACAAGGTACCCACTCAGGCCCCTTTTTCTTCTGGGGGTCCCGGGGCAGAGGATCGAGGGTAGCACAGATGCTTTTGCCATGGGCTGTAGGCATATTCTCATTTACATGATCACAGGCAGGGCTGAAGCTGTCACTTGCAGGGCTTGTGTGAAGGTCCACCTGAAGAAAGTGGGCTACGGCAGCACAAATTTGGGGTGTCACATGCGAGACACTAAAAAGCCTCCTCCAAA
>NW_027766410.1:0-296 GCF_054177405.1 Leptonychotes weddellii
CTTAAGTCCTGGGACTGCACGAGGGAATGGGCCCCAGTCTGGAGTCCTGGATTGCCTGGATATTGATCTATGGCAAAGAAGTAATTGAATTCAACAAAATTACGTTGAACTCTAGGCTTTTGCCAGGCACTGGAAAGAGCACCAGCATATTTTGGGGGTGGTGGTGGTCGGGAGACACACCCAGTGCTTAGGCCTTGCCTTGAAAAATGGTCCAGTTATAAAGACAGTAGCTAAAAAAATGCGAGGAAAGGAAAGGTAAGTAATAGGATGTCAGGCTTATTGAGTGCTTTATGTCA
>NW_027766411.1:0-296 GCF_054177405.1 Leptonychotes weddellii
ACCGGGGTCGCGCTGGTGAACTGCAACCCCCGGGGGTGGGAACCCCGAGCGGCGGAGTCGCGCATGTGTGAATTGGGAGTGGCTGGCAGTTTTAGAAGCACAAAGGGCACAGATGTTCCCCAACCTGGAGGCAGGACCGGGAGCACTGTAGAGGGACGCACAACCCAGGACACTGCAGTTTATAGCAGCACGGACAGAAGCGGAGACAGTGTGGCCTGGAGGGCTCACTGAAGAACAGCCTGAGGTCTCTCTGCTCTGAGGCAGAGGGTTGGAAATGGTCTCTTCTGCTCTGACTC
>NW_027766412.1:0-296 GCF_054177405.1 Leptonychotes weddellii
ATGTTATTTATAATATTATATATGTTTGTGTGTATGTCTATCTATCATCTATAAAATTATTAGACTCCCTAGCATGCAAGATTTTCAAAGAAGAAAAAAACTCTGAAAACAACTAATGATGGAGTTGTAACATACTTTGTTAAGACCTCTGAAGGATTTAAGGTATGCATAGTAGACAAGCTCAGCTAGACCAAAAAAACTTTTTAAGAACTCTGATATAAGGAATTCTTTTTTTAAAATTTTATTATGTTAATCACCACACATTACATCATTAGTTTTTGATGTAGTGTTCCATG
>NW_027766413.1:0-296 GCF_054177405.1 Leptonychotes weddellii
AGAAGAAGTCAAACTCTCACTTTCTGCAGATGATATGATATTTTATGTGGAAAACCCAAAAGACTCCACCCCAAAACTGCTAGAACTCATACAGGATTTCAGTAAAGTGGCAGGATATAAAATCAATGCACAGAAATCAGTTGCATTTCTAAACACCAACAACAAGACAGAAGAAAGAGAAATTAAGGAGTCGATCCCAGCGGAGCAAGATGGTGGAGGAGTAGGAGACCTGGATTTCGTCTCCTCTCAGGAATTCAGCTGGATAGGGATCAAACCATTCTGAACACCTACAAACT
>NW_027766414.1:0-3943 GCF_054177405.1 Leptonychotes weddellii
GGCGCCTGGGTGGCTCAGTCGGTTAAGCGACTGCCTTCGGCTCAGGTCATGATCCCAGGGTCCTGGGATCGAGTCCCGCATCGGGCTCCCTGCTCTGCGGAGAGCCTGCTTCTCCCTCTCCCACTCCCCCTGCTTGTGTTCCCTCTCTCGCTGTGTCTCTCTCTGTCAAATAAATAAATAAAATCTTTAAAAAAAAAAATAAAAAAAATAAAAAAAATAAATAAATCATAGGTAAATCATTTGACCCAACACATTTTCTTTAGCCTTACCACATTTGCATAGACCTCCACCACTTAATCACCCCTAGTTCCCATTTATATTTGTACTGTGCAGATGCCAAGTGATATAAATAGGGGGCCTGGCACAGCCATCCGAGTCAAGTCAGCATATTTCTCTTGGCTGGGTGTCCTCTGTTGTTTTTTTTTTTTTTAAAGATTTTATTTTTAAGTAATCTCTACACCCAACATGGGGCTTGTACCTACAACCCCAAGATCAAAAGTTGCATGCTCTACCGACCGTGCCATCCGGCCATCCCTGTTTGCACTAATGCCATCTTTTACACATGGGGTTCAGAGTTGTCAGGAGCTGTAAGTCTGGTACGACAAGGACTGAAGGGGTTAACTCCGGTACTATTTGTCCTGCTCACTGATGTCATTACTTTTCCCTACCTTCCGTGGGTCATGAAGGCGTGTTGATTTTCCGTGTGCCTCCTTCCGGCTCTGCCCTGAATTCAGGTTTCTTCTCTGTATTCTTTGGTTGTACCTGCAGCAGCACCTGGAGTCCCCCAGCTCCATCCTTGTGCACTTGGCTTCCCAAGAAAGTAGTGATCTGATCTAAACATTCTCCTGTTTAACCTCTCTGAGCCTCCCGCTGTTCTCCGAATGAAGTCCAACTTTTGCTGAGCGTGTAGGATTGTTCTGGCCTCTACCGTCTGGCCTTTCCCCCAACCATCTGTGCTGCATTTTGGCCATCAGGCTGCTCCGTGTTCTTGGAGCGTTCTTTGCACCTTCTCCTACCTCTGCTGTAGATGTGGGGGCTCACACCACCGGCAGTGCTTTTCCCTCGAGGTTTGACTTGTCTGGAGCTTGGTAGAGGGAGTAAAGGCTTTCTTGGGGCTGCCTTGCAATGTTCCTTACATAACTGTAATTATTTATAATTACATATATAAGGTATATAATAAATGATTATATAATATATAATTATATATAATTTATTGTAGATTTTCTATAGTAGACTAAGGTTAAGGACTGACTTTTCCTCTAGTTCCTAATATATTCTGTTCCTTGGGCATAATTGGGCTTATTCCTTCATTGATAAACACTGAATTCAGGAGTACTAAAAAGATGACTGGTTGCAGTTATTTGCAGGGGAGCTTTCATAGTTCATAGTATGTACCTGCATCGTCCACAACAGTAGCCACTCATCAGTCATGTGTGGCTGCTGAGCTCTTGAAATGTAGCTTGAATTGATATGCACTGCAAGTGTAAAATGCATGCTGGTTTGAAGACTTAGTATGACCAAAGAATGTACAATATTAGTGATTTTTTACATTGAGTACATGTTGAAATGAAAAATCTGGTATGTATTGGGTTAAATAAAATGTATTAATAAAATTTCACCTATTTTACCTTTCTAAAAGTGGCTACTAGAATATTTATATGTACATATGTGGCTTATATTATGTTTCTGTTGTACTGAACTCATCTAAAGGACTCTTAATCTTAAACTTCTCTTTTTCGGGACGGCTGGGTGGCTCAGTTGGCTAAGCGTCTGCCTTCAGCTCAGGTTATGATCCCAGCGTCCTGGGATCGAGTCCCACATCGGGCTCCCTGCTCGGCGGGGAGCCTGCTTCTCCCTCTCCCTACCGCTCTCCCTGCTTGTGCTCTCTCTCTTGCTCTGTCTCTCTCTGTCAAATAAATAAAATCTTAAAAAAAAAACCAGAACTTCTCTTTTTCTCCATCTAGATCTGAGATTACAAAAGAGGAAACCACTTTTAAATTATAAACTTTTGCACGTTAGTCAATTCAAAAGGTTTCATTCATTGAAGGAATTTGTCTTAACCTCTTCTAGCTTTGACCTCAGATTCCCATGAGCAAAAAATGTATTTGAACAGCTTACAAATACTGTGGGGGCCGTGCTGTTTGCTTTCTTTCCAGTCCAAAGGAGCAGAGACATGTTAGCCGCCTGCCCAGCTGCTGCCTGTTCACACAGCAGGGCATGTGAGGACTGGCGGGCTGTCCTCAAGAGAAGTGCAGGCCAGTGATACACGGAGCCAGAGCTGAGAGAGGGTCACAGCAGATGGTGACAGTGTGCTTCCTGTTCCCAGCCAGGCAACAGCTGCACCGTGATCCTTGGCAGCAGGCATTTGGCAGGTCTCCCTGTGGCACCCTGGGTGTTTGCAAGTCTGGCACAGCACTGAGAGGTGCCAAGGTACATCCTCCTGGAGAGATAGAAGGAGAGCAAAACCTCCTCCAGTCTTCTGGCTCCCACCTTCCCTCTGCTTCCCTCTGCCCTCTACACACGGTGGACACTGGGGGAAGCCGAGGCTGACGGGAAAGAGTGAGCTTTTCCCACAAGAAAGGGGTTGGCCAGTTTTGGGTAATTACATCGATGCTTTGTACCACACTCTTGGAAGACTATTTGAAATGAAAGCAGGGTCCTTTATATTTGATTTTTCAGTTCCAGGTGGATGAAAGATTTTTTAAAAACCCTTTTTTGGGAAATAATTTCAAACTTACAGAAAAGTCATGAGAATAGTAACAAAGGACATCCCAAAGCAATCGCATTTTGCTCAGATTTACCTGTTGGTAGCATTATGCCCTATTTGCTTTGTTTTTTATATGTGTCTGTGTAGTTCCATATATATTTTTTTCCTGGACCATATGAACTTATGTTACATATACATCATGGCCTTTTCCCCCTACATACAATGTCTGTTTCCTAAAATTAAGGATATTTTTTTTACATAACCTTAGTTCAGTTACCAACTTAAGTAAATTTTAGCATTTATGTCATATTTTAATGTACTGTTTGTGTTCTACTTTTATCAGTTGGCCCCAAAATGTCCTTTATAGCATATTTTCCTTCCCAGTTAAGCATCCAGTCTAGAATCACATGGTAGTTAGTTGTCATGTGAAAGGAAAACAGCTTGTCTACTTTACTCATACTCAGAACACTTCCAGAATACTTCTGGCGCCAAATGAGTGGGGTTTTACACACAAGCACTTCTCCAACTCTCCAGTGGACAACTAGAGGGTGTTTTGCAAATTTTAACTCAGTTTTCACACTAACTGCCTATAGTTAGTGCTGACCCCACAAGTTAAGGGCTCAGTCCCCCTCCTTCTTTCCACTTCCGATGCCAATTGCAAGTCCCACTTTTACCCATGCTTCTGACCGACTGGCTATAAATTGGGAGATTCCCATGGCCCCCTCCTGGGGTTGGATAATTTTCTATAGCAGCTCACAGAACTCAGGAATACAGTTTACTTATTTGATTACTGGTTTATCATAAAAGGATACTATTCAGGAAGAGATGCACAGAGCAAGGCAGGGGGAAAGGAGCACGAAGCTCTAAGCACAACACTCTCCCAGCACCTTTCTGCGAACACCAATTTGGAAGCTCTCCAGACCCCTTCAGTTAGGGTTGATGGAGACCACATTATGTAGGCATGATTGATTGCATCTTTGGCTGTTAGTGATTAATTCAGCCTCCAGACCACTTCCTATCCCCACCATAGGTAGGAGAGGTGGGGCTGAAAATTCCAACCCTTAGTGACTTCTTTGGTTCCCCTGACAAACAGCCCCCTTCCTTAAGGGACTTTAAAAGGTCATTAACATAAACTCAGGTGTGGTTGCCAGGGACTTGTTATTAATAACAAAAGACACTTATTTTACATTATTGCTCTCATTACTTATAAAATTCCAAAGGTTTTAGAAGCCCAGT
>NW_027766415.1:0-296 GCF_054177405.1 Leptonychotes weddellii
AAACAATGGATCGTGGATCACCACATCAAAAACTAATGATGTATTGTATGGTGACTAACATAATGAAATTAAAAAAAAAAAGTAATGACCAATTTTTAAAAAAAAAAAATTAGCAAAATTGGCAATGCTTTCACTGCATTTACTAAGAAAAGAAAGAGAGAAGCTCAAAAAATAGAAGAGAAAACAATACAACAGATAATCATAGAAATACATAGTGTGATAATAGATTACTGTAAACAATTATATACTAACAAATCAGACAACTTAGGGAGGAAAAAATGATAATTTCTAAAAAC
>NW_027766416.1:0-296 GCF_054177405.1 Leptonychotes weddellii
TAAACAAGACATCTTTGTACTGTTCTTCTCCCTCTTCATTGACATTTAATGCAAAGTCCAGTGATTTGTGATAAATTTAGGATTTCAAGCAATGCCGTAATTTTTTTAACGTTAAAAGTTTATCTAGTGATTGTGGCTGTTTGCTGTCCCTGGAAAATCCCTGTAGCCTCGGTGGGGTGTCCTCGGACACTTTTTCGAGGGTCTGGACGATGAAATTGGTAAAAACCCAAAAGAAAACTTTTCCATTATTAACCACTCCTACTGCATTTCCCCTTCATCTCACCCTCCTAGTTTAA
>NW_027766417.1:0-296 GCF_054177405.1 Leptonychotes weddellii
CAATTGGTATATAAATAAATACATAAATAAATAAAAATACAGATCAATATCCCTGATGAACATTGATGCAAAAATCTTCAACAAAACATCAGCAAACCATACTTAATACTTTAAAAGAATCTTAACCATGATCAAGTGGGATTTATTTCAAGGATGCAAGAATGTCTCAACATCCACAAATCAATCAATGTGATACACCACATTAACAAAATGAAGGACAAAAGTCATGAGCATCTCAATAGATACAGAAAAAGCATTTGACAAAAGTCAACATCCATTTATGATAAAAATTCCCA
>NW_027766418.1:0-296 GCF_054177405.1 Leptonychotes weddellii
TAAAAATATTTACATGTGATCCTGTTAAAAAAGATTACGACACAAATCTTAATGTCTAGGACGAAGACATCCACTTTGGTCAGTTATGAAAGGTGACTGTTTTTGAAGACCTAAATGATATTTAAACAGACCCAGATCTCAAAGTTCCAAGTGCATAGAATGTCCTACCATTTATATAGGCCTCTTTTCAGGATTTTTTGTTAATCACTTGGCATTGCAATTAAAAGTCAATGGAATTGGGGGGCGGAGCAAGATGGCGGAGGAGTAGGAGACCTGGATTTCGTCTCCTCTCAGGA
>NW_027766419.1:0-296 GCF_054177405.1 Leptonychotes weddellii
CTCTTTATCTACTGCTTGTGCTCTTCTTAACCAAACACTCATTATTTCCCTTCTCTTTCTCCTCACTAGGATGTAAAATCTTTGAGAGCCCTGTGCGTTTTTATCTTTGTATCCTCAGCATCTAAGTCAGTGCCATGATAAGCCTTTATTGATACCTGGCTGTATTTGTCTCCTCTTCCCTTGGTCCGGCCTTTGCCCACTCACCATCAGAATCTGATTGTCTAGCGCACGCTCCATCCCCAGCACCCTTTCTGCTCACCAGTGTCCCGGCAGGGCGAAGTAGGAGGTCCGTTTTC
>NW_027766420.1:0-296 GCF_054177405.1 Leptonychotes weddellii
GCCTAATACGTTTGTGGTCCTAAGTGACTGCATTTTCTCTCCTGGCCATTTTCCCTCCTTGCCTCCCAAGATCGTCCTCGCCAGTCTGACTTGCCCCGGTGAGGTGGCCCTGGGGGGGTGGGGTGCCCCGCAGCTGTGTTTTGATTGACTATGAGGGGTGGACCCTGATGAGGGAGCTTGGGGCTGGGGGTCATGACTCGGCAATGACCCAGAGCAGGGGGTAAAGGGACACAGTTTTGAAAGCCAGGGGAACCCGAGTTCGAATTCAGACCTGCCCCAGGCCAGCAGTGATCTTA
>NW_027766421.1:0-296 GCF_054177405.1 Leptonychotes weddellii
GGGGGGGGGGTAGGGGCAGAGGGAAAGGGAGAAGCAGACCCCCCACTGAGCAGGGAGCCCAGATGCAGATGCGGGGCTCTATCCCAGGACTCCAGAATCATGACCTGAGCAGACGCTTAACTGACCCAGGCACCCCAAGACAAAACATTTTAAATGATGCAGGGACAGAACATGCCCAGCGTTTGGAGCATTCCTGAGTTTGAGGCCCCAGTTTTCCCCCTGATTATTGGTCACTTTAAGCCACCTGTGCCCTTTTTGGAGCCTAGTGTTTTTCAAGTACAGTTTAGAGTTGCTAA
>NW_027766422.1:0-296 GCF_054177405.1 Leptonychotes weddellii
CAACAGGCTTGGAAGTAAACGGGCAGATTAAAGCCTAAATGTTCCACTAACCCAATCTCAGCATCTCTGCACCTCCTAGCATCTCAGCCAGGTTACAGAAAACAGGCCGGGAGAGGTCAAGGTGCTACGGATAAATGTTGCCAAGAAAGAAGGAAGAGGGAAGACCAGCCTGGACAGATCATGAACTGTGCCAGGAAGATTGCACAGTTTGGTGCTGGAGAAGAACAGAATGTCCAGAAGTAGATGAGAAAACATATGGGAACTCCATGTATATGGTGAAGGCGGTGGCTCCAGCA
>NW_027766423.1:0-296 GCF_054177405.1 Leptonychotes weddellii
ATTATTTGCTTAACAGTGTTTCTGGAGTAACTTATCATACCAAATAAAAGGCCTAATAAGTTAAAGAGACTTTATTTACAATTTAAATTTTGGGAAGTTAGTTAAAACCTTAGAAAATTTTAAAAAGCATATGCTTAAATAGGATTAGGGACGGCCAAAGACCTGATAAAGGCAAAACATAAAAATTGTTTTTTCTGGGCAGGCAGAGAAAAGAGCTGTTTAAATATTTTTTATCAAGAGCAGACCAATTTGGGCGCCTGGGTGGCTCAGTTGGTTAAGCGACTGCCTTCGGCTCA
>NW_027766424.1:0-296 GCF_054177405.1 Leptonychotes weddellii
TGGACTACCAGTACAAAAGTAAATTGATACAACCTTTTTGGTGAACAATTTGGCAATATTTTTCAAAAGGTGCATATTTAAACCCGGGAATTCCATGTCTAAGTGTTTGTCCTATAAAAAAATGTACACATACACACAGTGCAATGTAAAAGAATCCTCATTGTGGCCATGCTTATTATAGCAAAATGCTGGAAATGACCCAAATGTCCATCTGCAGAAAAACTGGGAGATAAATCAGTGTACCACCATTCTGGTAGAGAGTCCCCACATTTCCTGGATAGCAAAGAACAAGGTAA
>NW_027766425.1:0-3942 GCF_054177405.1 Leptonychotes weddellii
GGTTATAAGTAAGTTTTAACAATATAACATATCACTTGTCTTTAATTGGTCCATTTCACATACTTTAATTATAAAAATCTTTGCTAAGAAAAATTCAAATTAAATTAATTTGCTTCATACTCAAATGTCTTAATAATGATGAATCTAAAGCAAGCTTCTCTGGATTTTGATCAATAATACTTTTACTAAAGAATAAAGACTTACAGACTATGATCTACATTTTACCCCACTACCTCAAGTGACAATGTTTTATCAGTGCTTTAGTTTTAAAAGTATATCTGCCTATAAGCACTTTTTCTAGACATTCATGCCTACTTTCTTAGCTTAAGTAGATGACACACAGAGACTACTATATATAGTCATATGTGTCAATACACATAAAAGGGGAGATAACAGGGAAAGTGTTAACTGCATATATTTTATCTTTTGATGATGTCAAAGCAATTTAGAAAGTTTTATATCTGAGACTTAAAAATGAGACCGAAAAAAAGAAAGTTTCCTATCTTACAGATGAAATTGATGCCTTGGAAGCAGGACGAGAATAGAACATTTTCTGAGTACATTTCATGTGTGAGACTTTGTTCTAGGTGCTCTACTAAAACAATCATTCTCATATATATCATATTTTTTGTCAGTGCCTTAAAAACAGCCTACTATGTTACCTTAGATGACCCCCTTCTAAGCTATACAACACAATTCATTCATTGTTTTGCCTGATGCTCCACCTGAAGTACAGAGCAGAACATTATTCTTTCTACTTGAAAATATCCAGAGTTATGTGGAGGTTAAGTGTCTCCTCTAAGGAACCAAAAGCAACCTTGGAAATGGCTCTCAACTTGACCTCTGACATGGCAGCCATTCCATCCTGGTGCCCTGGACAAGCAGCCCTTCCAACAGAGGTCACACTGAGGTTCCTGCTTTTCAAACATTTCTCTCTTTGTCAACAAGCACATCAGTATGAATTCAAAAGAATGAAGAACAGTTCCATATGACATGAATCTGACTTTTTTCCTGGGAGTGGTTATGGTAAGTTACCAACCAGGAATTTAATGTCAAAACCCTGTGTTCAGCAAGGCATAATGGTCAACTCTCAGTAACCTACACAAAAAGGATGAAAGGATTACAATGAATAAAATTTACAGAAAATAGGAATACTCACTGGAATCAATAGGTGTAACAAATTCCTGACATTGAAGATACTATTTATAGAAGGTTCCGCACTTATTTTTTTTTCCATGCATATAGGCAGAAGTCAATGGTCCCTCTTAGTTTGGATAATTTTGAGTATAAGCCAAAACCAACAGATTTTGAAATTGGCCTGAGAATAACACACACACACAAACTGCCTAATTGAAATCAAGAACCAACTAACTGTGACAGTTGTTGAATCTAGGTGGTGGGTATAAGAATGTTCATTACACTGATCTTTTAACTTTCCTTTATGTTTAAAGAAAATTTCAAAATCAATAGTTGGAAATAAAAAGTAAAATAGAAAAAAAAGTAATTCATAAGATACTTTTAAAACACTTAGACTTTGACAAATTTGTATAAATTTGGGGCATATTCACACAAATCAGTCATTTCATACATATCCCTACCCCCAAAGAATTCATACAAAATCTACCACCTAAGGAAATGGAAATCCACACTGCTTCATACCTCTTCTGAATGAACAAAATGTGAGTGGTGTACAGTTCAGCTCTTTAGAGAAATTTCCTTTTGCAGATCATGTCATATTGACATATACTAGAATAGCAAATAAAATATTCTAAACCCGTTCCCCTCTTCGTGTAACTGTCCTTGCCACACTGTTTTTAAGTCAGAGTACTAACTGCCCCAGGGCTAAGCAATGACAGAAAAATCTCCCAATTGCTCCTAGTTACATGGACTCAAAGACAGGTATGATGAACATTCTAACAACTACATACTCCTTAGTGAATTTAAATTTCCCAAAATGATGAATAATCAAAAAGAGTCTTATGGAAGCTTCTATACAAGAGAAAGGAAATGAGGGCCAGGGTGGAGAGTGTTCAGGAGAATGGAGATATAGAAAGAGGCTCAGTTAAAACCAATTTATGGATGACTCTCTAACACACCACAGAAGACAGTACAGAAGTTGGGGTGTCTGGTTGGCTCAGTAGGTTAAACGTCCAACTCTTGATTTCAGCTCAGGTCCTGATCTCAGGGTAGTGAGATCTAGCACTGCTTCAGGCTCCACAGTAGGCATGGACTCTGCTTAAGATTCTCTCTCTCCCTTTCCCTCTACCCCTTTCTTCCCTCCCCTCCTCTAAAAAAAAAAAGATAGTACAAAAGCAAATGCCCTGGAACATGAATTCCATTTACTATCACAGCTGACAACCCAAAATATTTTGTTGTTACTAGAAAGTGAAACTAGTCCTCCTGAAAAAAATGAAATGAGAATCAAAAGGGGCCATGGTTTACAGGGAAAAACAATGCTGCCTACTGCACAGAACTTATGTCCCTTAGCATCATACAAATGCCTCCTTATTTCTTCCACTACACATGAGAGTTAAACATTAGAAAGGCCTCTGAGTTAACTTTTAGATAATTAATGAAATGCTTGATAAAATGTCAGGGCGCCTGGGTGGCTCAGTTGGTCGAGCGACTGCCTTCGGCTCAGGTCATGATCCCGGAGTCCCAGGATTGAGTCCCGCATCGCATCGGGCTCCCTGCTCAGCAGGGAGCCTGCTTCTCCCTCTGACCCTCCCCCTTCTCGTGCTCTTTCTCTCTCTCTCTGTCAATCTCTCTCTCTCAAATAAATAAAATCTTTAAAAAAAAATACTTCATAAAATGTAATCAAGTTTTATGGATGCTTCAACATGAGATATAGTCTCTATTGCTTTTAAAAAGTACGTGCACACTCTCTTTGTATTTCTATTTCTTTCTTAATTAGATTTTTTAGAAAAATTAGTATCTCTTTAATATCTATTTCACCTTTCAAAGAGTGGGAGAAGTATGTGTATATAAAAATCTACGATACCAATTAAATTTCTGATTTTTAAAACTTTTGTTTGATATGTTTTGGGTTTTTTTGGATATAAAGTTTTTATTTTTTCCCCGAGTTGTAATCTCACGTATATAAAATATTTACTGCCTCAGCCCCTATTATCGATCTATCAGTTTTTTTTGAGAACAGGGGTGGACAGAGGATGAGAGAGAATCTTAAGCTGGATCCACACCCATCACAGAGCCCAATGCAGGGCTTGGTCTCATGACGCTGAGATCATGACCTGAGCCAAAATCAAGAGTCGGACGCTTAACCGACTGAACCATCCAGGTGCCCCAATCTCTATTATATATTTTTTAAAGATTTTATTTATTTGGGGCGCCTGGGTGGCTCAGTTGGTTAAGCGACTGCCTTCGGCTCAGGTCATGATCCTGGAGTCCCGGGATCGAGTCCCGCATCGGGCTCCCTGCTTGGCGGGGAGTCTGCTTCTCCCTCTGACCCTCCTCCCTCTCATGCTGTCTCTCATTCTCTCTCTCTCAAATAAATAAATAAAATCTTTAAAAAAAAAAAAAGATTTTATTTATTTATTTGACAGAGAGAGAGCACAAGCAGGGGGAGAAGCAAGCTCCCCACTGAGCAGAGAGCCCGACACAGGGCTGGATCCCAGGATCCTGGGATCAGGACCTGAGCGTCTGCTTAACCGACTGAGCCACACAACTACCCCTCTATTATAAAATTTTCGTTTTTTATCTTTTTTCCTGTTAGGCTATTAAATATTTATTGAATGGGTAAAAAAAATAACCCTCTGATTTATAATTTTATAATTCTAACACCTTATTTATTTTGTTTGTAAAACCAACTAAGCAAAAAAATGAGCAACTCTTGGCAGAGGTGCAAAGAACTTCTCTGAGTTACCGTGGGTACCAGACCTTATTCTCCACGCACCTCCCTCTTCCCCTTCCTTCTCTCCCATC
>NW_027766426.1:0-296 GCF_054177405.1 Leptonychotes weddellii
AATGGTATAAAATCTGTTTAAACACTCTACATTGTACAACTAGCTTACAGGATATTTGTAAGTCCAGGTTTAGTAGATATTGCTGCATAGTTTTCCAAACTATGGAGCGTATTGAAGTAATAGCATTGCTAGGACTCACTCACTGCAAGCATTTGTTATGCCATTAAGTTGTTGGTACAGATTTTCTAATTTAATTCTCGTATCCACTTTGTGAAGGTAAATGTTACCATTCTTGTCTTATAGGTCAAGGCTCAGAAAGTTTAACTTGTGTCTTTGAAATGTAGTTTTTGTTTCAG
>NW_027766427.1:0-296 GCF_054177405.1 Leptonychotes weddellii
ACACTGAAAAGATTTCAAAAAGGAAAGCAAAAGCGAAAAAACCCGGCTTCATTTTAATATGAAACTAAATACTATAGCTAATGTGCAGATTGGGTACGGCAGCTAACTGTAAAGACTAACCTGTGACAGGGTGCCAACAGCAGAATTGTGCAGTATTGACTAAATGAGCTTCACTGATTTGTATTGAGGCTAATATCTTCTTTAAACAATTCCGTGTAAATTGTGCGTATAAAGTCATTGGAAGCTATTTCTCAGGACAGCCTCGCTGGCTAGCTACCTGCTGGAGTGAGGAAGAT
>NW_027766428.1:0-296 GCF_054177405.1 Leptonychotes weddellii
ACACTGAAAAGATTTCAAAAAGGAAAGCAAAAGCGAAAAAACCCGGCTTCATTTTAATATGAAACTAAATACTATAGCTAATGTGCAGATTGGGTATGGCAGCTAACTGTAAAGACTAACCTGTGACAGGGTGCCAACAGCAGAATTGTGCAGTATTGACTAAATGAGCTTCACTGATTTGTATTGAGGCTAATATCTTTTTTAAACAATTCCGTGTAAATTGTGCGTATAAAGTCATTGGAAGCTATTTCTCAGGACAGCCTCGCTGGCTAGCTACCTGCTGGAGTGAGGAAGAT
>NW_027766429.1:0-296 GCF_054177405.1 Leptonychotes weddellii
TCTCGCCGGTGCGAGCCCCGCACCCCTGCGCGCGGCCTGCGGACCAGCTCCGGGCGGCGTCGATTCAGTGTGTCGGGCGGGCGACGCGCAAGTGCGCGATGCGCGCCGACGCGGGCGGCGAACTCGCGACCCCCGCACCCGCTGCCCTCGCGGCCCCGCAGCCCGCACCCGCTGCCCTGGCGGCCCCCGCACCCGCTGCTCTGGCGGCCCCCGCAGCCCGCACCCGCTGCCCTCGCGGCCCCGCAGCCCGCACCCGCTGCCCTCGCGGCCCCGCAGCCCGCACTCGCGGGCCCTAA
>NW_027766430.1:0-296 GCF_054177405.1 Leptonychotes weddellii
GGCAGCAGGAAAAGCATCACTGAACAGCGAACCGGAAGAAAGATATTGTAGAAAGGTCCTAGCTTCTCACTCGGGAACTTACAATGAAATCTGGAAGAGAAACCCAAGCTGCCGCTTTAGTTCCCTTTGGGAAGGCTCCCGGGGAACACAAGGCCAAGTTTTGCTTAGTCCATGCCTTAACCCCAGGCTGGACCTTTGGGGTTACCATCTGCTTATGCGAACCGGGCGAAGCAGGTCTCCCGGCAGGGTCCCTGCTCTCCCTGGGTCCGAGGAGAGCTCCCCGGCCAGGAGGCTAC
>NW_027766431.1:0-296 GCF_054177405.1 Leptonychotes weddellii
GACTTCTAAAAGTTCCGATTTTGTGCTCCGCGGCTCTATCACTTGCCAGAAGCGGCCAACGGAGACCCCTCCCCCGCCATCTATCCTCCCAAATATCGCCTCGGATTCACTTCTCCACATGTCCTACCTTCCAGAAAGTGGTCGCTTTTCTGTTCAGAGAGTTGTTGCTCTTCTTTTCTTCGATCTCCTGTTGAGTTCGTAGGTGTTCAGAATGGTTTGATCCCTATCCAGCTGAATTCCTGAGACCAGACGAAATCCAGGTCTCCTACTCCTCCGCCATCTTGCTCCACCCCTGC
>NW_027766432.1:0-296 GCF_054177405.1 Leptonychotes weddellii
TACACTTTAAAAAAGCAACATTATACACATTGTCTAATTTTATCTATCTTCACAAAACTCGGTGAAAATAACCAGTACCATTATCCAAAATTCACAGAAAAGAGACTACATTTTAAGAGGTAAAGTGACATGCCAAAGATCACCCTCCCTAGCTGGTTAGTATCACAACCAGGGCACAAACCCAAGTCTTCATGAAATCTAGCCTTCTCTTCATTAACCCACTGCTCAGAAAACACAGATAGGACAAAAATAGTTGTTTCGGGGAGTATTTCTGATTGGCTCTCGTGTATCTCTAA
>NW_027766433.1:0-296 GCF_054177405.1 Leptonychotes weddellii
GAGGTACAGATCTGAGATTCAACAGTCTTGCACAATTCACAGCGCTTACCAGAGCACCCTGCAGCCTCATTTTCTGTGGCTGGACCCTCCTGTCCAGCATTATGCTGTATATTGCTCTCTCGTTACCATATTTCCTCTTCAGGACCGCTAAGTCTATCGCTTCCTCTCACCACTTTAAACCTGTGTGGGAATGGATTGGGTGGGCTGTAAGGGGCTTCGTTCCCAGGCATTTGTCTTCAGCACTGCATGTCCTCAAGCACGGCAGACCCCTCCTGGCTTTATGGGATTAGTGGAGA
>NW_027766434.1:0-296 GCF_054177405.1 Leptonychotes weddellii
GGCAGGGAGCCCGATGCAGGACTCGATCCCGGGACTCCAGGATCATGACCTGAGCCGAAGGCAGTCGCTTAACCAACTGAGCCACCCAGGCGCCCTGGAATGTCTTTTAAAACACTTTTTTCGCTGACTGGACTGTGCTGCTTTATGAACTCTGCAAAATTTGGTCCCTGTGAGTTGCTGGTTTTTCTAACCTTATATTGGAGGAGGTAAATATCTAGGATTTGGGACTTAAACTGCAGCCATTCAGCTGCATCTCAGATTAGAAGCTTTGCTTCAGATTGAGCCAAGAATTTACA
>NW_027766435.1:0-296 GCF_054177405.1 Leptonychotes weddellii
ACGATATTCTAGCTCACTGGGCTTCTTTCTGGTCTGCAACAAACCAAGCTTGCCCCATCCCACAGCCTGTCCTTTCAATATTTCCTCTGTCAGGAGTAATCTGCCACCTTCTCTCACTCTTTCCTCTCTTTGTATCTCAGTGTCGAGTTACATATCAACTCTCCAGTGAGAACTCTTTTAACCATTCTATCAAAAATATACTTCAGCTGGGCGGAGCAAGATGGCGGAGGAGTAGGAGACCTGGATTTCGTCTCCTCTCAGGAATTCAGCTGGATAGGGATCGAACCATTCTGAAC
>NW_027766436.1:0-3942 GCF_054177405.1 Leptonychotes weddellii
GGTAGACGAACCATGAGAGATGATGGACTCTAAAAAACAAACAGGGTTCTAGAGGGGAGGGGGTGGGAGGATGGGTTAGCCTGGTGGTGGGTATTGAGGAGGGCACATTCTGCATGGAGCACTGGGTGTTATGCACAAACAATGAATCATGGAACACTTCATCTAAAACTAATGATGTAATGTATGGGGATTAACATAAGAATAAAAAAAAAAAAAAGAATTCCTCATATCAGTGAGGTCATATGATACATATCTTTCTCTGATCGACTTATTTCGCTCAGCATAACACCCTCCAGTTCCATCCACATCGTTGCAAATGGCAAGATTTCATTTTTTGATGGCTGCATAATATTCTATCGTGTATATATACCACATCTTCTTTAACCATTCATCTGTTGATGGACATCTTGGCTCTTTCCATAGTTTGGCTATTGTGGACATTGCTGCTATAAACATCGGGGTGCACATACCCCTTCAGATCACTACATTTGTATCTTTGGCGTAAATACCCAGTCATCTCGACATTCTTAATAATTTTTTAGCGAGGGCCCTACATTTTCATTTTGCATGGGGTCTTGCAAATTATTTAGCTCTTCCTAATAGGAGTTTTTATTATAAAAAGTGAAGGGAGTTTCATAGAATCAAATAATTTTGGATCCAAGGGTTCTTCTGAGATCATTTACTCCAAATACTCATTTAACAGATAAGACAACCCAGGTCAAAGAAAGGATAATTGGCTTAATCAAGATCCCACAGTGAGTACTGACAATGTCAGACTGGAAACAGATTCTTATCACTCTGCGTGCAATCTTTTCATTCCTCCCTGTGGCGGGCTTCCCAGCAGAGAGGACTGCCTGACACTTAATCTATTTTGCCAAAATATTTGGTAAGCTACTTAGAATTCTCATAAAATGAGGCTGATGTAAAAACATAAATGTCAATCTTTCCTTGTTCAGTCTTACAGTTTATTTCTTCACCTATGACCTCCTCAGAACAAATTCCACTGAGAATCCCCAAAATCCAAAACGAAACCTGGGTGGTCTAATAAAAACTCTGTGGAGGATCATTTGGTAATAGATCTCAAAATTACACTGTTCAAACCCTTTGACCCAGCAATTCCATTTCTACTCATAGTCTCACATATGCACAAGGACTACAGCATGCCGAGACTACTCATTGCAGTGTTGATTATAATAGCAAAAGATTGGAAACAACCTAAATATCCATCAACAGGAGACTGGTTGGAAAAAAAAAAAAAAAAAGATGATACTACATTCATGCAACAGGATATTATGTAGCTCTTAGGAAAGAAGAAGCTAATCTGTATCTACTAATACAGAACAAGGCCAAAATATTATTTCATGAAAAGCAAGGTACCAAACAGTATACAACATGCTTCTTTTTGTGGGGGAAAGTTATTTCATTATATATCCTGTAGTTACACATAGACACGTGTTGGAGGGATTTGTATACGCATGGAGTTTGTCTGGAACATATACAAAAAAAGAATGACTGCCTCTGAGCAAGGGACACAGGGGACTCAGGGATAGGAATGTGGGGGAGATTTTTATTCTCTGCGCTTTGTTCCCTCAAAACTGTACTATGTGCACACACTATGTTTTCAAAAACTAATTAGTGGGCGCCTGGGTGGCTCAGTCGGTTAAGCGACTGCCTTCGGCTCAGGTCATGATCCTGGAGTCCCAGGATCGAGTCCCGCATCCAGCTTCCTGCTCAGGGGGGGAGTCTGCTTCTCCCTCTGACCCTCCTCCCTCTCATGCTCTCTCTCATTCTCTCTCTCGCAAATAAATAAAATCTTAAAAAAAAAAAATCAAAAACTAATTAGTTAAACTAAATGAGTGTCTGAAGAAGGACCCCATGACATCAGCACTACTATACCACACCCACCACAATGAATAACATACTCTTGCTATCATTTCTACTAAGCCCTTTTCTGGGCTCTTGTATTGAACTCGCAGACAAAGGAAATTATACGTAGTCAAATGAGTCTGAAAAACAATTCTCTCTCCTTTGCCTCCTCTGCTCTGCATAAAAAGAAAAACCTGAAATGATTTCAAAACCTGTAGAATCCATGACTTGTTTAGTCATTGGCACGACTGCAACACAGTGGAGAAAAGGAGGAATGCTCCCAATCTTCCTTTGGAAACTAGCCAGCATCATCTCGAAAGGGTCCTTCGGACGTTATCCGCTTATATGTTCTCAGTGCACCCACCATCCGGGTTCCGACACACTTTAACAAGAGTTTTATTTTGAACCAAAAGCACAAAGGGGGACTGAAATCTCAATACTGCCGTGGTTTTAGCAGAAGCATGTTTTCCTCAGATGAGAGCAGAAGAGGTGAGCTTAGTCCTCTCGATAAAGCCACTTCCCTTGGGAAAACTGGGGTTCTTAGTTAGGAAGCAAACACAAGGGCATGTTTTTCCCCCTCATATGCTCTTTGCTGGTCCACTTCCGCACAGCCTACATATATACAACCCACATGTGGTGGATCAAAGATGGCCACGAAGTCTTTGACACTCCTCTTCTTGGAAAGTGAGGTCTGTTTCCATTCTTTGGTTCTGGGCTGCCCTGTGACTGCTTTGACCAATGGAATAGGGCAGAATTGGTGCAATGCCAATTCCAAGAGCAGTTTTGAAAAGAACTGGCAGCTTCCTCCTTGTTTTCTTAGAGCCCTAAGCAAGGCACTGTATAAAAGTCCAATTGCTCTCCTAGAAAGAGCATGTGGAGATGTCCTAGGATGACATGGAGATGGAAAGGGGCCTCAAGTCACTCCCATCAGACATCAGACTGTGGGTGGAACCATCTTGGACACTTCAGCCCATACCAGCCACCCACTGAAGAGCACCAAGTGACCCAGTCAATGCCATGTGGAACAGAAGAACCACCCAGCCAAGCACAGCCCAAATTCCTGACCCACAAAATTATGGGATATAATTAAATGCTGTTTTAAGACACTAAGTTTGGGGGGTAGTATCTTATGCAGAAATAGATACTCAGGATGCCACCCCATCACTATGAAACACTGACATCTTCAAACCTTTCATACTCAGAATTCAGTCTTTCCTAATTTGCTTTAGAATCATGATAGAAGGATCTCATGCCAGGCAGCCATAGCTCCTGGGAGAAGGGGCCAGCTCCAAGCTGAAACAACAAAAGAATCTCCTCCGCCCAGCACCTACTCTCCACAGTGCTGGAGATGAGTCTACCTGGCCAAGTTGAAGCACCATCCCTGCCACTAAGGACTCCAGAGATCACGGGCCACAGAACTTGGAGTTTGCCAGTTCATATAGGACCCCCATCCCTTTGGATGTCCTTTGACCAGCCCCGACCACTCCAATGCTCCACCAAACCCATGTCCACCAAACCCCTGTCTACCACCTCATGGGGGTCACGTGTGTTTATTCTTGGATATGAGGTAAGAACCAGACCCTCTTACTCCAGCTCTCGCCCTTTCAGGCTGGGCTGAGAGAAGGAAAGCTGAGACTTGGAAGGAGAGATTTCTGGATCAACTTCCCTGGGCCACCATGACTAGCAGTTGCCACCCAGTCCAGCCCACGTGCCTGTTCTCACCCACCCACAGGGTTACCAAGGCCTCAGAGAGATGGCACTGTCAGAAACCATAATTAGGGTTTTCAACATCTACTTTAGCTCCCTGAGAACACATTCTTCCTTACAGCATGCAAATCTATTGTTCAACTTTCAAACATCCCACTAACTTTCTTTTTTTTTTTTTTTTTTTTTAAAGATTTTATTTATTTATTTGACAGAGAGAGACACAGCGAGAGAGGGAACACAAGCAGGGGGAGTGGGAGAGGGAGAAGCAGGCTCCCCGCGGAGCAGGGAGCCCGATGCGGGGCTCGATCCCAGGACCCTGTGATCATGACCTGAGCCGAAGGCAGACGCTTAACGACTGAGCCACCCAGG
>NW_027766437.1:0-296 GCF_054177405.1 Leptonychotes weddellii
ACGTGCATGCAGGCACACAGACATGCACGTGCACACGCACGTGTGCACAGACACACGTATGCACATGCACGCATGTACACGCACAGACACATGCACGCACATGCACACAGACACACGTGTGCACACACAGACACGTGCACGCACACATAGAGATGCACACGCGCATGCAGGCACACAGACATGCACGTGCACACGCATGCACATGCACGCGTGTACACGCACAGGCACACATGCACGCACATGCACACACGCATGTGTGCACACAGACACGTGCACGCACACAGAGATGCACACGT
>NW_027766438.1:0-296 GCF_054177405.1 Leptonychotes weddellii
GTGGTCTACTTGTTTACTGATCAGATGGTCACAATCATGCCTGTCACAGTCTCAGTGATGACTCCATTGTTTTCAAAATTACTTCCAGGGCAATTCCATGTGATAGGACCAGGAGCACCAGTCATTGCCTTGGTTGGGGAAGAGGCTGTGTTGTCCTGCCAGCTCAGCCCATCAATGGATGCTCAGAACATGGAAGTGAAATGGTACCGGAATGATCCTTTTGGCCTGGTGCACCGTTATAGTACTTCCCAGAATGATATGGAAGAGCAGAGGCCAGAGTACCAAGGGAGGACAGA
>NW_027766439.1:0-296 GCF_054177405.1 Leptonychotes weddellii
TGCTCAAAGGGAAAAATATCTGAAAGCTGATATACCCTGAGCTAAGGGTAAACTATTCCAGGTTTTGTGATATCTCTGTGCCATATCTTGGCATACACCGTTTCTGGCCTACAATATAAGAAATTAAGGAGTTTAATGATTTCAACCAGTTCACAAATAAAAGAGTCGTTTCAGCAACTGCTTATATTTTCTACATTCTCTTTGGAGCGCTTGACTTAATTTAATACAGGGTTCCCTAACAACGTCTACCTGTAATAATAATCCAAGCTTTGGAAAACCTGACATGTTTTACTGAA
>NW_027766440.1:0-296 GCF_054177405.1 Leptonychotes weddellii
TGCTCAAAGGGAAAAATATCTGAAAGCTGATATACCCTGAGCTAAGGGTAAACTATTCCAGGTTTTGTGATATCTCTGTGCCATATCTTGGCATACGCCGTTTCTGGCCTACAATATAAGAAATTAAGGAGTTTAATGATTTCAACCAGTTCACAAATAAAAGAGTCGTTTCAGCAACTGCTTATATTTTCTACATTCTTTTTGGAGCGCTTGACTTAATTTAATACAGGGTTCCCTAACAACGTCTACCTGTAATAATAATCCAAGCTTTGGAAAACCTGACATGTTTTACTGAA
>NW_027766441.1:0-296 GCF_054177405.1 Leptonychotes weddellii
GATGGCATAGGGGGTTGGGATGTTGCCTGAGCACAGGCTGAGAGTTCCTTCTCCAAAGTCAATGACTCATGTGGCCCCAGGACTCAAGGTCAGAGCCGTTTGAGGCAGCAAATGGAAGAGGGGGTAAGATCCAAGCCAGCCTTCCCAAGGATCCAGTGGCCGTTGGTGTGCCTCCTGGGCCAGAAGTTTTGATGCTGTCCTAGACTGCAGGCTGGGGGGCCCTGAGACCCAACGAGCAGGGAAGGAGAAGGTCTTTTTGGGCAAGGCTGCAGTCTATTGCTCTTGCTCTAACCCAA
>NW_027766442.1:0-296 GCF_054177405.1 Leptonychotes weddellii
CATGCGGCCTCTGTCGGTGTGTCTCCAGCCATGGGGAATGCTTGGTCTCACGTTCTGAGTGTGGATTGTCAGAATTGTTAGACGGAGCCCCAGTGTTTGTCTCCATGTACAACCTCAACCTGGGCCTTGGTTCCAGAACTCACAAAATCAGCCAATCTCTCTGACACGTGGCAGCCCTTTGCATTGCAGACGGAGATACGTTGCATACTCCCTGAGTCCTCTCTTGTCCTGTCTCATTTTGCCCCATTCTCCCAACTGTCGTGTCGAGGAGACTGCTCTATCTGTAAACATACGGC
>NW_027766443.1:0-296 GCF_054177405.1 Leptonychotes weddellii
ATCTTTTTCCTTAAGGCCCCCTTGGTGGCTCAGTCGTTGAGCGTCTGCCTTCGGCTCAGGTCATGATCCCGGGGTCATGGGATCAAGCCCCGCATTGGACTCCCTGCTCCGCAGGAGGCCTGCTTCTCCCTCTCTCACTCCCCCTGTTTGTGTTCCCTCTCTGTCAAATAAATAAATAAAATCTTAAAAAAAAAAAAAACTCTTTCCTTCTCTGTAAGTGGTATCAAGTGTCTCTCATGACAGCTTGACATCAGCTGTTTTGGAGCAGGCTGCTCTTCCCACTTGTACCCCCAATG
>NW_027766444.1:0-296 GCF_054177405.1 Leptonychotes weddellii
CATGCGGCCTCTGTCGGTGTGTCTCCAGCCATGGGGAATGCTTGGTCTCACGTTCTGAGTGTGGATTGTCAGAATTGTTAGACGGAGCCCCAGTGTCTGTCTCCATGTACAACCTCAACCTGGGCCTTGGTTCCAGAACTCACAAAATCAGCCAATCTCTCTGACACGTGGCAGCCCTTTGCATTGCAGACGGAGATACATTGCATACTCCCTGAGTCCTCTCTTGTCCTGTCTCATTTTGCCCCATTCTCCCAACTGTCCTGTCGAGGAGACTGCTCTATCTGTAAACATACGGC
>NW_027766445.1:0-296 GCF_054177405.1 Leptonychotes weddellii
GGGTGGTCTCTAGCTCAAGTGTCAGAAAGCCAGATCTCTGCAGGCCAACTGTTGCCAAGTGACAGGAATCATTTGGCACGAGTCATGAAGGGGGACTGGAGTGGGCAGGGTGGAGGGGCGGAGCCTGGAGGAGCCGAGGAAGCTGTTAGAGCCGCAGACCTAGGGCCTTATGTTAGAGCTCTGTGGCTGCTGATCCCGAAAGGCATATGGCTGACAGATGTTATTTACAAGCAGGGCTGAACAAACTGAAAGAAGCAAAATTCTATGTAGTAGAGTCAGAGGAAAAAAAAAAAAAA
>NW_027766446.1:0-296 GCF_054177405.1 Leptonychotes weddellii
GCCATTGGGTTGCCGTTTACCTTCAGTTTTTTCCTTTGGCGTTTGGGATGGCTTATTTTGTTGCTTCATGTCTTTTTTCCATTTAAAATGTTTGAGTCTGTACATAGTTTTGAAATTGGATTATGTGTTCGTTGTTGTTTAGTTTGCATTTTTGTCAAATTGTGGTTTTGAAGGTTCATTTGGAACTTACTGTTATTCTGTAAGAGGATTGCCCTTGTCCAGTATTTATTTATATGCTGTTTACTGTTCAAGCTGATAAAAATGTTCGCTCAATTTGAAACTTCAAAAAAAAAAAA
>NW_027766447.1:0-3942 GCF_054177405.1 Leptonychotes weddellii
CCCCTCCCAGTAGGGTTGGGATTGTACTGTATTCCCTACTGGTTTACCCTTCCCCCCTGTAAAGGGTAACATTTTCCCTGGGTGCAGAGGCTCCCTCATAGTCTCCAAGACTGAAGGACCTGTAAGAAAACAAAACAAAACAATTTTATATTTTAACAATGGTTTCTCTTAAAGCCAGTGAACACAAGATAAATCAAGTAAGAATGCTACCTCTAACTAGAGAAAATGAAAACTGGACAAACTGCCGAAGATCATGCTAGCAGTCAATGATAACCCATGTTGCTACCTTCCCCTATGGCTTTCAACGGTCATCTACATCAGATATGAACACTGACACCAAGCTGGGCACATGCAGAGAGATGTGTGGAGCACTACATTATACAGATGAAATTCGGGTGGCTGCCTTCCTTGGAGGATGCTATCAGTCTAATTTCTTATCCCCCTTAGAACAATGGGCCCCAATGGGAATTGGTTATTCTTCACTTAACAAGTTGCCTTACTTTTTTCAAAATCAAGTAACACTTTCTTTAAAATAATCCTTTACTTGGTGAGAATGAAAACATTATTATTATTTTTTGCCAATATGTCCAATATTAAGCAAACAAAAATTCTAATCCATCAAAAAATAAAAGAACATTATTTCCTGTTGGTTGTCTGGTGTTCTAGCTTAGGAGGCAACTAAAGGTGTTCACACTGCATTAAGGTTACTACATTCAGTAAATAGCAAAAAGTAAATTTTAACATCTCCTTCTAGATGTTCCTTATTAATAATTCTTCTAACCCTATCCTACTCAGTCGTTTCCTATGTTCTCAGACCTCTTGATTTTCCTGTAAAGGACCTTTTCAACACTAGCAGTTTTAGTGATTCTGAAGCACATTAAGAAATAAAATTAGATCACTAGGATATTGTAACCAGTCCCTGACAGTGGTCCTTTCACAACAAAAATCTACTGCCCTCTCATGCCAAACACTGGACATAGATGAAGACTGATGTGAATTCACAGAGGACGATTAGCCCATCTGTGGGAAAGTGCAAGCAGCACCTTTTCTCTGCCTCTGAAAAAAGGCAGAAATAGAAGATCGTGATCTACTTTTACCTCTAATTAGAAAGCAGGTAATTATTTCATGCCTTGTCTCAGAACACGATCAACTCAATAAATTCATAATTGGTGATATGATAGAGATCACAGAAGTTAATAAATCTGAAAGTGCTAAAGACTGCTCACTGTTGTATCTTTCAGGCTTTGATGTTAAGAGTCATTCCTCATCCATTACATTCTCATGATTTAACATAAAGACGATTAAGCACTATTTCAAAATGCTAAAGCCACAAAACAGCCAGAAGGTCTCAAAACTACAGGGGGGCAATTCACAAAGGGCTCTGAGATATTCCAGAGGTTGCGAGTCCATTTCTATTGCCTTGTAGGTTACACAGCATGTATGTGGAAATCTTCCCAGGTTTAAAACCTAGCTCAAAGTAAGCAAGAAAGCAAACAAAACTCCAACAGAGAAGATAATTAAATTTGGTGGACATCTTCTGGACACACATTCAGTATACTCTCTGGTCCTCCAGTCAAGTGTGTCTCAGAGTTCACGTTCAAAACCTAAAGATTATCCTTGTTCACTGTACTGACCCATATTCCTAACATTTATTGAGCCACCTTAGTGTGTTAGGTAATATACTAAGTTCTGGCATCACATATAGTTTACTATTTAATCTTCAAAATCACGCAATGAAGGAACTGAAGCTATGAGATCAGGATTGTTAGTTTAAGTACAGAAAAACTGAAGGAACAAGAGTCCAAATGGAC
Source organism: Leptonychotes weddellii (assembly GCF_054177405.1). Taxonomy (NCBI): domain Eukaryota; kingdom Metazoa; phylum Chordata; class Mammalia; order Carnivora; family Phocidae; genus Leptonychotes; species Leptonychotes weddellii. Next base: position 1,812 of record NW_027766447.1, read on the forward strand.
TTACCCCTCTACTACCCCAAATCCAAACAGACTTGTCCATTGTCCATTATAAAATACAGTGCAGGTCACATGGTAGGTGCTCAATAAAATACATGTTGAAAAACGAATATTAAATATTCCTATCTACAGAGCCCAAAACTAGTTGCAATTCTAGCGAGTTTTTCTCAAAAGCTCACGCCATAGTAGTCCTTGATATATCAGAGATTATAAACCCACAATTCAAAATAATGTTTACCCTGCCAAAGTGAATGTGGGTGACTTCTTATAGGGCAAAAATTTAAAAACTGGGATTAGTTTGTTGAGTAATCCAAATAGCATACTAACTTGGTTTTCTTTTTACTCAGGATTCAAAGTAGAACCATGCATTTTACCTTGCTGGCTAGTTTCTAAAAAAAATTCTCTAGCCTTAAAGTAATTTTAAATTTCAAGTCTAACACTGCATGAGTTTTATTCAACCTCTGTAGAAAACATACAGCTTTTATTCTACTCAGTAATTTTAGATTGCAGACCTAAGTTTCTTTACCCTGAAAAACTCCCACAAACTTCTTACAACTTACCCCTAATTATGGGACTGCAGCTTAAGTGTATGAGATTAAACACCGTAAAAAGCTGCAAGACGCTCTTTTAAGGGAAGCGGAAACTGGTCAGAGAAACGCCTCCAATTTTCATCCCCAACTTGATTTTTAAATCCATGAAGGATCTGCAAAAAGTGAAAAAATCATTATTCATCACTAAGCAAGAGAAAATTCCAATCTGCAGAGCTTCTGAAGTAAAACACTACTTATTGACTTTATTTTTCTAAAATTTTATCCATTTTATTTATTTTTTTAAAGATTTTATTTATTTATTTGACAGAGAGAGATAGCGGGAGCAGGAACACAAGCAGGGGGACTGGGAGAGGGAGAAGCAGGCTCCCTGCCGAGCAGGGAGCCCAATGTGGGACTCGATCCCAGGACCCTGGGATCATGACCTGAGCCGAAGGCAGACGCTTAACGACTGAGCCACCCAGGCACCCAAATTTTATCCATTTTAAATCAATGATTCTCAAACTTTGTTGGATTCTATATCACGTCTTGCCTAAAAGCACCTCATAATATATTCTAAACCTTGCTTTTGAAAAGTTTAGAATTCAAGCAAGTGTCCTAGTAACAGACGTATGCGAAGCAAACTCCGACCTATCACTAATGGAAAACAAACAAGAAAGTACAGAATTCACCCAAGGGATAAAATTTCTATGCCACATTAAGTTTTTTCAAATTGGAAACATACAAACCTTTAAGTTCATGTCTGCAACCACAGTTGACTAATTTTAAGCAGAGGATTCAAATGGGTAACAACATTTTATTTCTTGTTTTGTTATGGTTGAGTACTGACTGGAATTAATCCAAAGGGACACTACTAAAACAAAGAACTATACAGATTTAATCCCTGTGGAAACCACTTCAGATTTACTTTGTTCAATAGTTTACATTATACTCCAAATCAGTCAGCCATCTTTGAAAATACATGCTATTTTGGATAGGTAGAATAATGAGACCACATGAATCAGTGGTATTGCTTGAGAAAATATCTTTGAAGTGTGTCCCCTATGGATACGGACTCACTGTTGTACCTTAAGAAAAGATCAAGCCAACTTCTTTGCCAAGAACAAGGGATATGGATATATATGTGTGTGGGGTGTGTGTATATATATATATATGATCTACCAATATTGATTCGAAGCACAGTCTAAGTTTCATATGAAATATAAAAATAATTTAAACTGTCCAACTAGTATTGTAATAGTCCCAAGATGTTTATCATAAAGACTTTATGGTTACCTTACCTTACAGAACATGTCTCTCAGATCATCTTTTGGGTTAATCCACGATGCAACAGCATCACAAAAAAATATAAAATCCTGTAACAAGCAGGAAATACACCTTAGACTGCTACTTGTCAAATACAGCAAAATGTACCTATCATGACAGAATCCTACCTCAAAAAAACCATTTTTTCTTATTTTTTAAAATTTTATTGTTATGTTAATCACCATACATTACATCATTAGTTTTTGATGTAGTGTTCCATGATTCACTGTTTGCGTATAACACCCAGTGCTCTATTCAATACGTGCCCTCTTTAATACCCA
>NW_027766448.1:0-296 GCF_054177405.1 Leptonychotes weddellii
GTTCTTGAGATTTAGACATAACATCACTTGCATTTTACACACATGCTTTGTTATAAATAGTAGAAATATCCTCTCTAGAAGGACACACATGGTTATCGGAATCAGAGACCTGAAAATAGTTCCAGCTGCAGCACCTACTCTGTGTTCTGTCAGACAGGTTAACCTCTATCTTACAAATGTCCTCATCTGCAGCCTCCTAGGGTTTGTGTGAATCATATAAGACAAGAGCTTTAAAGTCTTCAGCCCAGTGCCTAATGCCTACAAAACAACAAATATGAGACATTTTAAATAGCATA
>NW_027766449.1:0-296 GCF_054177405.1 Leptonychotes weddellii
ATAATTTGTGGGGAAAAAAAAAAGTTGAACCAAAAGTGAAAGTATTTAATTATTTCAGTAGACTTTTCAAATTCTGATGGATTTGTTTGGGCAACAGCCTTGATTTTATTATTCCAGTTATTTAACATCATTTTGTGAATTAAGACAAATCCTGTATTCATAATTTTTGTTTACTAGCAGTGACTAATTTTTTTTTTTTCTTACTTAAATATTTAATGTTTTAAAACTTAAGACACTTTAGGGCATCTGTCTGGCTCAGTCCATAGAGCATACAACTCCTGATCTCATGGTCAGGA
>NW_027766450.1:0-296 GCF_054177405.1 Leptonychotes weddellii
AAACAAACTGAGGGTTCTAGAGGGGAGGGGGGTGGGAGGATGTGTTGGCCTGGTGGTGGTTATTGAGGAGGGCGCGTTCTGCATGGAGCACTGGGTTTTGTGCACGAACAATGAATCATGGAACACTTCATCTAGAACTAATGATGTAATGTATGGGGATTAACATAAGAATAAAAAATATATATATATAAAAAAAAAAAGTTCTCAGATAAACAATCTGTGCACCTAAGACACTTAAAAAAGAACAGCCAGCTAAATCCAAAGAAATAAGGAAATAAGGGAATTAATGAAACCAA
>NW_027766451.1:0-296 GCF_054177405.1 Leptonychotes weddellii
AGGTTTCTTATGTTGATCACTGACTCCCCAGAAAGACCAAAAGAGCACTTGCTGGCCCAGCAAAGCTAAGTTTATGAGACCTGCAGCAGAGGAGAACACTCCCTTGACATGACATCTGTAGAGTCTCAAAATGGCAGCAGCAGAGGATTGTAGGGCTTGGGGGCCTGGGCCAGCCGACTGTCCCATGGGTCCTGCAAGGGAGCCAACTGCTCGGGGTTGTGCAGAGTTTGTGACCTAAGGGCTTAGAACTGGCTGGCAGATGCGGAGAGTCTGGAAGTGAGCCTTGGCGAGCCAGC
>NW_027766452.1:0-296 GCF_054177405.1 Leptonychotes weddellii
GAGTCAGGTGGGACTTATTCAGGCGGCAGCCAGCGGGCCGCTCCCAGGTCCCCTGGAAGGTCTGCAGGTGCAGGTAGTAGGCTGAGCCGTCCTTCATGTCGTGTCGGACCCAGAGCGCGGTGTCTGCTGAGCAGAAGCCAAGTGAGGAGAGAAGGCTCGGAGGCGGCGGCGGGGGCCGGCGGAGACACAGAGGGTGAGGCCGGGCCATTACCTGGGTGCTGCTTCTTTGCCATGGCTTCTTCCAGGACCCGCTGGTAGCTGTCAGCACAGTGGGGAACCACCCCTCGGAGGGCCAC
>NW_027766453.1:0-296 GCF_054177405.1 Leptonychotes weddellii
ACTCTATATGTCACCTTACTGGTAGATACATATCATTAGACATTTGCCGAAACAGAATGTACAACAGCAAGGGTGAGTCTGAATGTAAACTACAGACTTTTGCTGAGGATGATGTGTCCATGCAGGTTCACTGATCACAACAAATGTAGCATTCTAGAGGGAGACTTTGATAGTGGGGGAGGTTGTATGTATGTGGGAGCGGAGAGCACACAAGAAATCTCTGTATCTACCACTTAATTTTGTTATGACCCTAAGATTTCTCTAAAATATAAAATGTGTTTAAATTTAAAAAAAAA
>NW_027766454.1:0-296 GCF_054177405.1 Leptonychotes weddellii
ACAATCCACAGTCCTTCAAGGCATTTACACTTCCCTAGACAGTCAAGGCACACAGATGCGAAAAATTAAGTAACAATCCAGGAATGTTCTTACAGCCCCAAATCATCAGAGACTACCTCACCGCCCAGAGCCTGCACTCTCCCAGGCGGCTGGCTGGATGTCTTAAGCCTCACAGATCCGGGTTCCTCTGCCACACGCAGGCCTGTGAGTCTTCAGGGGGAACTGGAGGTGAAAGCTGTGGTGGCCGAGCGGGCAGTGGCCGGGATCAGGGTGGGGACCCCGGGAAGAGCTGAGTC
>NW_027766455.1:0-296 GCF_054177405.1 Leptonychotes weddellii
GATAGAGTTTAGTTAATCATCAGTTGCATATAACATCCAGCACTCATTACATCAAGTTCCCTACTTAATTCCCATCACCCAATTAACACAACCCCCGGCCCACTTCCCCTCCAGCAACCCTCAGTTTGTTCTCTATAGTTAAGAGTCTCTTATGGTTTATCTCCCTTATTTTATCCTATTTTCCTTTTCTTTTTTTTTTTAATTTAAAGTCGATTAGCCAACATGTAGTACATCATTAGTTTCAGATGTAGAGTTCAATAATTCATCAGTTCCATTTAACACTCAGTGCTCATCAC
>NW_027766456.1:0-296 GCF_054177405.1 Leptonychotes weddellii
TAAGGTTTCCCACTTGTCCTGCCCAATAAGGAGATACCAGCAGAGTCAGCTGAACAGGACATTTTCCCAAGACCTCAGATAAAGAGACCTAGGAATGAAGTTACAGGGACTGGGAATGTAAATATGTGAAGAGAATGAACAGCCAGAGGGACATCAGTTCTTCACAGCAACTCCCTTTAGAGATTGTAATACTTGGCTGTATACCAAGTCTGGTATGAGGGGATGATTTTTTCCCATGAGGCCTGTCAGGTAAAGCCTTGTAATTGCCTATGGTCAGGCCTGAAAAATTACACTTA
>NW_027766457.1:0-296 GCF_054177405.1 Leptonychotes weddellii
ACTGTACATCTGAGTCACCAGGATGACGAGGACCAGGAAGAGAAGGGCCCCCAGGATGAGGCAGAACATCTCAGACAGGGAGAAGATGCCACGGACCAGATTTGGGCCTGGTCTGATCCCTAAGGAGAATAAAGCCAATAGGATTTGGAGTAGGGCACGGACCCAGGGAAACTCCTTTAGCATTTCCAGAGCACCCTGGGCAAGTCCCAGCCTCAGACATAACAGGATTGACTCTGACCCTGCTGGGCACTCCCCCAGGCCTTGTCCTGAGATAAATTGAACTCCACTCCAGTGAG
>NW_027766458.1:0-452 GCF_054177405.1 Leptonychotes weddellii
ATCTGGGCTCTCTATTCTGTTCCATTGATCTATGTGTCTGTTTTTGTGCCAGTACCATACTGTCTTGTTGATTACAGCTTTGTAATAGAGCTTGAAGTCGGAATTGTGATGCCACCAGTTTTGCTTTTCTTTTTCAATATTCCTCTGGCTATTTGGGGCCATTTCTGGTCCCATACAAATTTTAGGATTATTTGTTCCATTTCTTTGAAAAAAGGTGATGGTATTTTGATAGGGATTGCGTTAAATGTGTAGATTGCTCTAGGTAGCATTGACATCTTCACAATATTTGTTTTTCCAATCCATGAGCATGGAACGTTTTTCCATTTCTTTGTGTCTTCCTCAATTTCTTTCATGAGTATTCTATAGTTTTCTGAGTACAGATCCTTTGCCTCTTTGGTAAGATTTATTCCTAGGTATCTTATGGTTCTGGGTGCAGTTGTAAATGGGATCAA
>NW_027766458.1:552-1000 GCF_054177405.1 Leptonychotes weddellii
ATCCCTATACTCTGAAGAGTTTTAATCAAGGAAGGATGCTGTACTTTGTCAAATGCTTTTTCTGCATCTACTGAGAGGATCATCTTGAATGTCTTTTTCTACTATGTGTGTGTGTGTGTGTGTGTCTTGTATTTAAAAAAGAATTTAACAAAGCAAATCTTCTAGAAGGAAAAGAACTGTTTTACTTGTGAGAACAGATCCCAGGGTACTTATAAAATTAAAAAAATACAATTGGATCATCAGCTTGGTTCTTTGCAAATGGTGGAAATAAAATTGCATGATTCCATAAAAAAAACTCCAGTGAGACAGGTCCTGTTAAGGATGCATGGATGAACTGCCAATACCTTTGCATATTCTGTAATTGTTTCTTCAAAACAACAGCACACATTTCCACTCTTATTATTATATTACCATTAAGTATTGTGCTAAGTGATTTACATGTATTTTC
>NW_027766459.1:0-13947 GCF_054177405.1 Leptonychotes weddellii
GTCTTTGCTGTATCCCAAAGGTTTTGAACAGTTGTGTTTTCATTTTCATTTGTTTCCATAATTTTTTTTAATTCTTCTTTGATTTCCTAGTTGACCCATTCATTCTTTAGTAAGATGCTCTTTAACCTCCAAGTGTTTGCGTTCCTTCCAAATTTCCTCTTGTGATTGAGTTCAAGTTTCAAAGCATTGTGGTCTGAGAATATACTGGGAATAATCCCAATCTTTTAGTACCACTTGAGATCTGATTTCTGACCCAGTATGTGATCTATTCTGGAGCATGTTCTAAGTGCACTTGAGAAGAATGTGTATTCTGTTGCTTTAGGATGGAATGCTCTGTATATATCTGTGAAGTCCATCTTATCCAGTGTGTCATTCAAAGCCCTCGTTTCCTTGTTGATCTTCTGTTTAGATGATCTTTCCATTGCTGTGGGTGGGATGTTGAAGTCCCCTAGTATTATTGTATTATTATCAATGTATTTCTTTTTTTTTTAATTTTTTTGAAGATTTTATTTATTTATTTGACAGAGACACAGTGAGAGAGGGAACACAAGCAGGGGGAGTGGGAGAGGGAGAAGCAGGCTTCCCGTGGAGCAGGGAGCCCCATGCGGGGCTCGATCCCAGGACGCTGGGATCTTGACCTGAGCCAAAGGCAGACGCTTAATGACTGAGCCACCCAGGCGCCCCTATCAACATATTTCTTTAATTTTATTATTAATTGGTTGATATAATTAGCTGCTCCCAAGTTAGGAACATAAATATTTATAATTGTTAGATTTTCTTTTTGGATAGACCCTTTAAGTATGACATAGTGTTCCTCTTCATCCCTTACTACAGTCTTTGGTTTAAAATCTAATTTGTCTGATATGAGGATTGTTACCTCAGCTTTCTTTTATGTCCATTACCATGATAAATGGTTCTCCATGCCCTCACTTTCAATCTGGTGGTGTCTTTATGTCTAAAATGAGTCTCTTGTAGACAGCATATGGATGGGTCTTGCTTTTTTTATCCAATCTGATACCCTGTGTCTTTTGATTGGAGCATTTATCCCATTTGCATTCAGAGTAACTATTGAAAGATATGAATTTGGTGCCATTCTATTACCTGTAAAGTCCCTGTTTCTGTAGATCTTTTCTATTTCTTTCTGATCTATGTTTCTTTTGGGATCTCTCTTTGCTTACAGGATCCCCTTAAATATTTTTTACAGGGCTGGTTTAGTGATCACAAATTCTTTTAGTTTCTGTTTGTCCTGGAAGCTCTTTATCTCGTCTTCCATTCTGAATGACAGCCTTGCTGGATAAAGTATTCTTGGCTGCATGTTTTTCTCATTTACTACCCTGAATATATCATGCCGACCCTTTCTGGCCTGCCACGTCTCTGATTAGGTCTGCTGACAGTCTAGTGTTCCTACCCCTGTTGCTAAGGAGTTCTTCTCTCAAGCTGCTTTCAGGATTTTCTCTTTATCTCTGAAATTTGCAAGTTTCACTGTTATATGTCAGGGCATAGATCTATTTTTATTGATTTTGAGGGGGGTTCTCTCTACTTCCTGGATTTGAATGCCTATTTCCCTCCCCAGATTAGGGAAGTTCTCAGCTATGATTTGCTCAAATATACATTCTTTCCCTCTCTCTCTTTCTTCTTCCTCTGGTACCTCAATGATTCTAATATTGTTTAGCTTTATGATAACACTGATTTCTTGAAGCCTTCTCTCATGTCCATTAGTTATTTTTCTCTCTTTTCCTCAGCTTCCTTCCTTTCCATTATCTTATCTTCTATGTCACTGACTCTTTTGCCTCATTTACTCTAGCTGTTAGAGCATCCAATTTGGACTGTATCTCAGTTAAAGCATTTTTAATTTTGGCCTCATTCGATTTTATTTCTTCACTAAGAGATTCTCTACTGTCTTTTATGCTTTTTTCAAGCCCAGCTAGTAACTTTATAATTGTTATCCTGAATTCCAGCTCTGACATTTTTGTTATATCCATATTGATTAGATCTGTGGCAGAGTATTACCTCTGTTTTTTTTCCTTTGTTGTATATTCCTCTTTCTAGTCATTTTGCCCAAAGAATGGATGAACGAGCAAACAAAATCAAAAATATCAACCACGACCCAAGTGAAATATACACCAGACAAATCTGAAGAAGTTAGAAACCAAAAAAGAAAGAAAAAGAAAAAGGGGGAAAAGTAGAGAATATAATCTTCCAGGTGGGCAAAACAGGGTGATCCACTGGGTCCTGGGTGTATTTTGGTCTGTTTGTTAGAAGACACTAAATCCCAAAATTGTAAAGAAAGCAAAACTTATATATATACAAAATAAAATTGAATACATTGAAAGGAAGCCATAAATGAAGAATATATATATATATAATGTAAATAAAAAATGAAAGTTAAAAAAACTTAAAAACAAGGAATTGATAAAATAAGAAACTAGTTGAAAAGGAAAAAAAGAAAAAACAAAAATTTTAAACTGAAAGATAAAAGGATCATGAGAAAAAACCTTGAATTCTATATAGTATTTTCCCCTAGTGCTGGAGTTTTACAGTTCTGTGTGCTTGGTAATCTTGGTATTCTCCTGATGTTCCAGCTGATTTTCTGGGGGAAGGGTCTGCTGCCCTGAATCTCAGGTGTCTTTTCCTGGGTGGAGTTGCATTGTCCTTTGCCAGGTGGCTGAGCTCAGTATAAGCTGCTTTGGGTTGCTCTATGTGGCTTTTGTTCCCTGAAGGCTTTCCAAGCTGCTTTTGAGTGTGAAAATAAAAATGGTGTCACCCTATCTCCAGTCCTGGAGCTGAACTATTGTGGCCCCCTCTTTTCAGTAAACCCTCAGGGAAAAGCAGTCTTCACTTTTGTTTGCACCAACTCTGAGTCTCTTGCGGTGCACACCAGCGCAGATCCTCCTGTGTGAGGGAGGATGGTCACCACGGGCATACCATTTGAAGGGTCCCCACAGGGAGAGCAGTCACTCCATCCCGCATGCTGCACCTGTGATGCCCCTCTCAGGGGAAGGAGGAGGATCTCTGTGTTTCTGCCTTTTGCAGGGCCCTGTAGGGAGAGATGTTGCCCAATCGTGCCATAGTTCACAGGTTATGGCAAACCCCGAGCTGAGAGCCCACTCCTGGGCTCACTGACTGTAGCTGGTTTCCCCACTCTAATGCTTGGGAACTCTGCTGGCTCAGGCACCCCCGTTCTTTCTGTGACTCCAGGGATCCACACTATCCCACCTAGGATTCTGCCCCACTTCATCACCTGAGCACCTTTCAGGCAGGGATGTTTCTCACTGGAGCAGACTTCTAAAAGTTCTGATTTTGCACTCTGGGGCTATATCACTTTCCAATAGCTGGCTTTTGGAGGTTCCCTCCCCCCCCGCCGGTCATTTATCTTCCAATATATATCCCCTCAGATTCACTTCTCCTCACCTCTTACCTTGCAAAAAGTAGTCGCTTTTCTATTTGTAGAATTCCAGCAATTCTCTTACATCTCAGGTTGAATTCATAGGTATTCAGAATGATTTGATAGATATCTGATTAAATTCAAGAGACCAGATGAAACGAGGTCCCTTACTCTTCCACCAGCTTGTCTCCTTCTACCTTTAACATAATTTTTATTGAAGTGTAATTAACATACAGTTATATTAGTTTCAGGTGTACAGTATAATGATTCAATAATTCTATACATTACTCAGTGCTCATCACGATAAGCATACTCTTTTTTTTTTTTAAAGATTTTATTTATTTATTTGAGACAGAGAATGAGAGAGAGAGAGCACATGAGAGGGGGGAGGGTCAGAGGGAGAAGCAGGCTCCCTGCCGAGCAGGGAGCCCGATGCGGGACTCGATCCAGGGACTCCAGGATCATGACCTGAGCCGAAAGCAGTCGCTCAACCAACTGAGCCACCCAGGCGCCCGACGATAAGCATACTCTTAATCTCCTTTATCTATTTCACCCATCACCTCCACTCACCTCTCCTCTGGCAACCACCGGCTTGTTCTCTGTATTTAAGACTGTTTTTCCTTCTTTTTTTCTTGATTTGTTTGTTTCATTTCTTAAATTCTACATATGAGTGAAATCATATGGTATTTTTCTTTCCTTGACATATTTTAGAGGTTTGCACAAGTACTTAACTGGGCTGTGAGGAGTAGAGTAGCAAGTCTCCCCTTCCCACATGGATGATTAACAATTTCTGGAGAAGAAAAAAATATTCTACCCCAGGATTTTTATACTTTGCTTTATTTTGTGTATCACAACCATGATAGCCAAGTTTAGTTTGCTAAATGAAGTGTTCAACATACACAAGAAACAGTTTGCATGTTTCTGCTGTTCTCTCCTTTAGGGAAACCTTGGCAATGACTATTAAGGGGGACATGGCACCTCTAGGAGATAAATAGCCAGAGCTTCTTTCAGACATTTGCTGACAGGGTACATAACTCTGAGAGTAGTTGTCCAGAGTAAGCTAAGGTGGCCCCATGATCTTTTAAAGCAAAATCTGCATGTTGATTTACTGAAGCTTTTTATCAACTCATGATTAATTATGATGCTGTTCTGAAGCTTATCTAAGAATGACCAATGTCTTTAATCTAAAGTACTTAAAATACAATTAATCTTTATACAATTAATCTTTATGACAATATATACCTATATAACAATATAATCTTTATACAGCTGTGACTGGAAAGCAGTTTTTCTCACTGCAAAGCTTTTGCTTGTTTCATTAATAATTCCCATTCTGTCCTCAGCTGTACTTCTGTGTACATATCACTTGCTAGTCTACTGACCGTAGCTGTTGCCTGAGTGTGGGTCCATAACACAATTCAGAACAAAATTCTGTAAAAGTGTCAGCATAGCTAAACTCTTCACTCTTCTGTTTTAAATTTAGCTCATGGAGTGTAAAGTGATACAGCTTTTCTGGTTGTCAGTCAGTAGTACTTGTGAGGGCCTGAATCTGAAGATCACAGGGGAAGAGTTGCAATGAGGGGGCATAAGATAGGGAAAGTGATATATACATGTATATACTCCACTCCCTTCCCACTAGGTGATGGGGTCCATCTTTACATCCCTAGAATTAACCCAACAGAATATAGAGGTGTGACTCAGTTGTCACATTCATAATATGGAATATTATGTAAACTTTAAAATGTTATAAAAATGACAGAGAGAGGTTTCTTTTTTTTGCTCCTCAGAGTAGCAAAGACTGATAATATTGATGTGTTGGCAAGTATATGAAGAAATAGACATTCATGCTCCATGGGTTGAGTGGATATATTTTAGAAGTCAGTTGGCCAGTATATGTCAAAATTTGTAAATATCCATGAGAAGAAATGCAGCCCCTGACATCTAGGAGCTGGCCTGGCACTCAGAGCCAGGCCCTGGTATTCTCTTGTTGAATATAAACAACTTCATAGAACATTAATATCAGATAAAGTCACTCTATGACTGTGATATATCAAGAGAAAAACAAGACCACTATGTAATCATGTATGAACACTGGGAGACATTGTCCAGATCACAAAAATAACCAAATATCCCCTTATTCTGGCTAATATGAGTGACTTCTGCTTCTTTACCTATCACAACTGTAGCCCTGGCCTAGTCTTCCCCATTTGTAAAGTAAGATTTTTTTAGATAGCAAATCATGCTTCAAGTACTCATGCTTCCAAACAACTTTCAATCTACAGCAAAGCCTCACTTCCTTAAACCCTCCCCTAAATCACCTAACCAAAGTCCTAATCCTATAATAAGTCATTTCTAAAACCCTCTTCTTGAAGTACCACATGATTTGCCATGGTACATGTTCTTTCTCTTTGCAACCAAACTTGTTCAAATACAGACATATTCCTGGTGGTTTTTGGCTGGAGGGCACTGCCATTCATGATTTTTGACAAAGAAGTTCCACTTCAAGGAATTTATCATACAGAAATATTCAAACAGGTATGAAGATATAAACAGGGATACATCCATTTTCACAGGAAAAAATGTAAATATGAAAGAATATAGTAAAAAGTTATGTTGCAAAACTACAAAATGCTGCTGAGAGAAATCAAAGGAGACCTAAATAAGCAGAGAGAGATATTTTGTTCATGGGTCAGAAGATTCAACACTGTTAAGATGTTATTTCTCCTTAATTAATCTACTGATTTAGAACTATCTCAATCAAAATCCCAGCTGGAGTTTTTGTAGAAATGGATCAGCAGATTCTAAAATTTATATGGAAAAACAAAAGTAAAAATAACCAAAATAACTTTGAAAAATGATAAAGTTAAATGACTCACACTGCCTGATTTCAAGAAATTATAAAGCTACAGTAATCAAGACAGCGTGGCATTGCAATCAAGATACACAAGTACATCAATGGAACAGAAAGAGTCTAGAAACAGATCCATACATACAGGGACAACTGATTTTTTGACAAAGATGCAACAAAGACAACTCAAGGGAGAAAGAAGTCTTTTAAGCAAGTGATGCTGCAATAATTGGATATCACTATGCCAAAAAATGAACTTTAACTTATAACTTGGACAATATACAAAATCTCAAAATGGATCAGACCTAAATGTGACACCTAAAACTGTAAAATTTTTAGAATATAGTATAAAATCTTTGTGACCTTGGTTAGGCAATGGTTTCTCAAAAAAACAGCAAAATACAACTGGTAAAGAACTGTTCCTTATCAAAATTTAAAACTTCTATTCTTCAAAAGTCATTTTTAAGATTAAAAAACAATCCATAGACTGGGAGAAACTATTTGTAAAACATATATCTGATAATAGACTTGTATCCAGTATATATAATAACAACTCTTACAAATCAACAATAAAAATGAACCCAGTTTAAAAAAAAAAGGGCAAAACATTTACATAAACTTCACCCAAAATATATGGATGGCAAATATGCATATGAAAAGATAGTCAACATCATTCGTCATTAGAGAAAAGCAAATTAGAACTACAATGAGAAAGAAAACACAGGCAGTAAAGTCTTGGGTATCAGTCTGAGCAATATTTTTTTGGATCTATCTCCTCAAGCAAGGAAAGCGAAAATAAACTAATGGAACTACATCAAACAAAAGCTTTTGCACAGCAAAGGAAACCATCGACAAAATGAAAAGGCAACCTACTGAATGAGAAAAGATGTCTCAAATGAGAAAACTGATAAGTGGTTAAATCCTATATATATACACAGTCATACAACTCAATATATAAAAAAAAAAAAACACGATCCAATTAAAAAATAGGCAGAGGACCTGAATAGACATTTCTCCAAAGACATACAGATGGCCAACATGAAAAGTTGCTCAACATTACTGATCATTGGGGAAATGCAAATCAAAACCACAGCATCAGTTTACACCTTGCAGAATGGTTAGTATCAATAAGAAATACCACATATTGATGAGGATGTGGAGAAAAGGGAACCTTGTTGCACTGTTGGTGAGAATGCAAAATGGTGCAGCCACTATGGAAAACAGTATGGATATTCCTCAAAAAACTGCAAATAGAATTATCATTCAATCCAGCAATTCCACTGCTGGGTGTTCATCTGAGGAAAATGACAACACTAACTCAAAAAGATATTTGCACTTCTATGTTCATTGCAGCATTATTTACAATAGCCATGATATGAAAGCAACCTAAGTGTCCATTAATAGATGAATAAAGATGTGGTACATATACAATGGATTATTTTACTCAGTCATACAAAAGAATGAAATTTTGCCAATCATGACATGGATGGACCTAGAGGGTATTTTGTCAAGTGAAATAGGTCAGACAGAAAAAGTAAAATATTATATAGTTTTACTTATATGTGAAACCTAAAAAGCAAATGAACAAACAAAACAGAAACAGACTCATAGATACAGAGGATAATCTGGTGGTTGCCAGAGGGGAGGGTATAGGAAGGGAATTGGCAAAATAGGGGAAGGGGGTTAAGTGGTACAAACTTACCGTTATAAAATAAGACACAAGGATACAATGCACAGCATAGAGAATATAGTTAATAATATGCAACAGCTTTATATGGTGACTGATGGTAGCTAGACTTATCATGATCATTTTGTAACATATATAAATGTTGAATCACTGTTATACACCTAAAACTAATATATCATTGTATGTCAACTATACTTAAGTTCAAGAAAAAAGAACTACAATGAGATATAGCTAAAATTAAAAAGACCAACCATACAAAGTGTTAAAAAGCATGTGGAGAAATCAGAATTCTCACACACTGCTGCAGGAATGTAAAACAGTACAACCACTTTGGAAAATGTAAGTTAAATGTATACCTACCATATGATCTAGCCATTCCACTCCTAGGTATTTACCCAAGAGAAAAGCAAAGCACATGTCCACAGAAACAGTTGTATACAAATGCTCATAGCAGCTTTATTTGTAATAGCCCAAATCTGGCAACAACCCAAATCTCCATCAACAGGTAAATGGATAATCTGTGATATTACCATATAGACTACTTGGAAATAAAAAAGCAATGAACTATTGAAACACATAACATGGATGGGTCTCAAATACTTACGCTGAGTAAAGAAGCCACACACCCCTGACCACTCCCCCAAATACATGCTGTATGGTTCCATTTATATAAAATTTCAGAAAATGAAAACAATTCTGTATTGTCAAAAAACAGATTAGTGGTTGCTTGGAGGCAGGGAGACATAGGGAAATGTGGGAGGGATTAAAAGGGGCATGAAGAAACTCTGGGGGTGGTGATGGATATGTTATGGATATGTTCAATATCTCAACTGTGGTGATAGTTTCACATATGTATACATATGTCAAAATGTATTAAATTATATACTTAAAAAAATTTTTTTTTTAATTTAGAGAGAGAGAGAAGCAGGGAGGGACAGAGAGAGGAGAATCTTAAGCAGGCCCCATGCTCAGTGCAGAGTCCGATGCTGGGCTCGATCTCACCAATCCCGAGATCATGACCTGAGCTGAAATCAAGAGCCAGACGCTTAACTCAATGAGCCACCCCGGTGCCCCCAAATTGTATACTTTAAATATGTATGGATTAATGTATGTCAATTGTACCTCAATAAAGCTATTAAATAAAAATCTCGTGTTAGATCTACATAATACTAAATTGGAAAGATAATTATAAAGATGAGGCAAGTTGCAGAATACTATACTCTTGTTTTTCCAAAAGAATAAATGTGTGCATATTTTTAAGAGGCATATGCAATGAAACATTAGGGCACTATGCGCTAATTGTTAACACAGAAAAAACATTAAGTGATTCAAAAATATGTTATAGAAGCACATTTATTGATATGGAAAGATGCTCACAATACACAGTGGGGAAAAAAGCAAGTTACAAACAGTATTTACAGTATGATCTTGTTTTAGTTTCTTAGCTATTGAGAAATCTCAAAGCATATAACCTAATATTTTCACACACACAGACATTCTCTTCATTTTACACCAGTGGTTATAATTCCTACCATGAATTATCTGATGAAGGCAGAATAAGGGAAAAACAGTAATTCCTCTTACATTAAACAGCCTATAGCAACTCCTGCCTTTACATGTTGAGTGCACATTCAGCAATGAATGTGTGTATGTATGGATATATGTGAGTGCTGTTGGTTATCTTTTTGTGGGCATATGCTTTATTTCTGCAACTAGATAACAAATTCAATGATATCTTCTTTTTTTTTTTGCCATTTGAAGCCACAAATAGATCTAAGCAAATACTAACAAATAAGTTTAGCCTACTTAAGATGAACTGGTTCACTATCTTAAGTAAAATGTTAAAAAGTTGCCCATCTACACAAGATAAAAATCAACAGATGTTTTCAGCTTACAGTGCAATATTCATTTGATATCTCAAAAATGGTCTAGCTCAAACCTAGAGACTGTCGCAGGTAATGTCACATTACAGATGTGATTTATAATGTGTACACTGTAATAATCAAAATATTATGCAAGGCTCTTTAGGAATACACAGCCTATTAGATTGTTCAAAGTGTTCACTTTTATTTCTGGCTCATTTTACATTGTTTCAATAATTACTTTAACTTCACGGAAAATGGCCATCAGTGTATTGTAACTCAAGTGATCAACAACTACAACTGAACCCTTTCTGATATGCTCCTTTATGTTAATAAATATGGCCACAGCACTAACGAGATTGGCTTTTGCCTCTTTCTGGTTAAAGATGAGTTTTAATGCTGCTAAGGCCTTTGTATTGATCATGTCTCTGGCTGCAGCTGGATTTTCAGACATATTCAAAAGTACTTTTAAAACAAGATTTCTGGTTTTACGATTTCCCAGGGATAGCAAGTGGAAAAGCTCTGAAAAGTAACTGGCAACAATGTGGTGATGGTTAGAATCAGCAGTCAGTTGCCCTAGTATCTTTAATCCAGATTGCTGTCCGGGTGAGTTCAAGGGGAAAGACATGGTTTCCTTACACATATGCTTAACGTGTAATTCAATCTTGCGTTGTCTCTCATCCCCAGAAGGAGGATTCAGAGTAATTACGGCCTTTTTTCTGATTTCAGAGGAAGGAAAACTGAGCAAGCTTTCAATAAGCGTCACTACACCCACCTCATTAATAAACTCTTGGGCAAAGGGATGAACATTAGTGATCCCCATTGCAATTTGAGCTATTTTATGAATGAGAGGATCAGTAGTTGACTTAAGTAAGGTAACAAGTTTTTCAAATTCCTCAGAATCCATGTAGCATTCCACTTTGCAAGGGCAAGCAAATGGCTTAATCCCATTCACTTCCCTGATCCTGATTTGGCGTCTAATCTCCTCTATAGTCTGGATGCAAGGGTCAGAACCAAATGGGTACTCAGGGACAGGCTGTGAGCATGAAGTAGTGCTCCTAGAAGGGCATGTTGTTGCCACAGGCAAAGAATGGGTATTTTCCTCAGCTGAGGCCAGGACAATATATGAAGGAGGCTTTGTCTCAAATGGGACTTGGGATCTAAATCCTAACACTGCTGGAGTTACAGCAGGGGCTTTGGGCCAGATAGTTACCTCAGACCAGTCCTTGGGCCTATTTTTTTCATTAATTTCATCCACAGGCTGGGGCCTAACTATCCTACTCACAGGTCTAGGATTAGGATCAAAACTAGCTTCATCTCCATCCCAAAACCAGTTCCCAATAACATTTTCCTCCTCCTCCTCCTCAGTCCCTGGCCTAGCTCTGCAGCTGGCCCCAGCCACAGGCTCTAACTTTTCAGCACAGGATGGGGGACCAATACCAGCTTTACCTTCATCCTTAGCACTGGAACGATTACTAGCCTCTTCTCCATTCCAAAACCAGGAACCGACATTGGCCTCTTCCCCAGCCCAAAACCAGGTATCAATACCAGCCTTATCTTTACATATGGACCTGGACTCAGCATTAGCCTCAGACACAGAAGACATCCCAGATACTCTAGTGGCCTCATCTTCAGCTTTGGGACTGAAATCTGCCAGGGCTCTTTCCTTTATCTCAGTAACAATCCTGTTCTTAGACCTTGCCTTCGTCACTGCCGCTGCATCAGCTTGAGACCCTGCCTTGGCTATTGCTTTGTCCTGGGTCTTGGCTATAGGTCTGACTATGGCAGTAGACTCCCTCTTTGCTTCAGCTTGTATACCAGCCCTTTTTTGAGTTTTGGCTTTGTTTTTACTCTCATTCTTAGCCCCAGTCATGGTTGAAGACCAGTTATATAGGTAGCCCTATACAATCTTGGCCTTGGTTCTCAATGTGTCCCAGGTCAATGTCTTAACACTCTTTCACTGGGTCAGACATAAACTTTGTAGCAAGAGTTAGTCATCAGCTCATCAGTCACACAGTCCCCTTTCCAAACACACAGCCTCTGTCAATGATACAGAGAGAAGACAGAGGCAATCAGCCTGAGTGAAGATGATGGTTCCTGAGTTCAGACCTGTTGAAGGTGATGATCTGCCACTCCAAGGCCACTATAGCCACCACTGGAGATGGACCTGAGGTGGAAGAAGAAAATGAGCTTTAAGTCTCTTCCAGCTGTGCTTCTCCATGCAGACAGCCACACAAGACATGAGAATAGAGATGGATTGTGTGGTAGAAGTGGAATACTAGAAAACTCTGTTACCTCATTTTATCCCTTCCACGCTCCCACTAATGCCCAACAATGTACTGCCCAGGTACTAACACACTCTTTTCTCTGTATCACATAGGAGCAGGGATAATGGAAAAGCTTGCTGAAAGTGAGAAAGGCTAAGAAACATCCAGGTGTATCAAGATTGGCCTCACACCAACCTATACTCACCTAGTGCAATTTTCTTCCCCTTCCTTACTTTCAGGAATGATAAGTCCCTACAGCCAATATACAGGCAGACCTATGGACAAAATACAGGAGGTTTGGAATTTTGAGTATTTGGTAGACAACAGGTGCTCTGAATTCTAAACTCAATACATGCCTTTCCAAATCTAGAACTTTGGTTATATAATGTTGCTGGCCTCCTTGGTCCTCATGGCTTCTCACTCCATTTCCTGGGTATCTATCAATTACCCTCTAGGCACAATCCTGGCTTAACTTATCCCCATTTCCTATACACAAATGTGAGGATAGAAGTGTCTGGAAAGTTGGAAGACAATGGCTCCAAAATATGATCTGGTCTCACCTACTTGCCAGTAGCCCATTTCCATCCCCAATCAATAGGGGTGCTCATGCTCACACTCACCTTGGATCCAAATGAATAGTTTTCGTCCTCTTGCTTAATTCAAAGTGAACAATTATCTACAGATTTCTATAGGAACCTATAAAGAAACAAACTTAAGAATAAATAAAAAGGCAAAAGAGAGAAAACAGAAGAGACTGACTTAGCCCAACACCCATCACAAGTGTTATAACACATACTTTTGTTTATTTGAAGCCATGTTAAATGTCTCCCACCTGTCTGCTCCTACCAGATGATTTTGCATCCATTCCCCCAAGACCTGCAGCTTGTCTAATTATACTTCCTCCTAATTTTTAATTCTGTCATTTTCCCAGCAGAGGCCACACCTCTTTCCCTGAACAAAATATGAGACGGGAGAGTGGACAGTGGAATGTAGGCAACTGTATTTAGAAAGCACTCAGTAAAGATAATAGTGACTATTATTTCAATACCATTTTTGCATGCCCCTACCGTTTCCCCATGCATACACAGACACTACCTCATTGCCACCGATGCCAGCCAGCCTACACAGCAGGGGTCCTCAGGAACTTCTATCCTTCCCACCAAAGAACAGTTTTTAGCTGGATAAGAGTCACGTCCTGCAAAAAGGAGGAGGAGCATTCAGCAAAGCACCAAGAGAATATACTGACAATGGCAGCAAAATACCAGGTGAATAGACAGTTTCCCAGAATTCAGGTCCTAACACCACCTTTTGAAGAATCAGGAAGTAAGTACAAACGTCATAGGGTTTAAATTGACCCTTCGGAAAACATTCCCCTCTATTCTGACCCACCATTCCCACACCTCAACATATTAAAGTGGGCTGCGATGTTGAGAAAAAGGATCCTGAAGGAGAAAGGTGGATTAATGCCACACTATTTCTTCACACAGACCCTTCCTGTGAAAGGTGATCTACTCCTCACTCTGTCATTTCTTTGCATTTATTTGGGTGCAAAATATAAATGTGGAAGGCAATATTATGAGGTGGATAAACACTTCATTTTGATGTCTTCATAATCTACCCACTCAACTGCCCTTTTGCTAAATGCGCCAGATCTACCACACAGAAAGACTTTGGCATCAACCAGGCACCTGTGGGAAAAGACAGCGCCCAGGGCCCGGGACCCAACAGGCCCCTTTCCAGAATCAGGGCCCGGAATAACCGACGCCACCGGCCACCCGCTCCCCGCCAGCTGGGCACAGAGCTCGGACGCCATCTCCCCCCCCGCCCCCCGCCCCGGCGGCCTCCCTGGGCGCCCCCCACCCCAGCTCCCACTCCGCCATTTCTTCCGCAGCAGCCTC
>NW_027766460.1:0-3942 GCF_054177405.1 Leptonychotes weddellii
AAGAATAAGGGATTGGCCGAGAGTTATGGAAGATGCTAGCATTAGGGAAATCTAACACGGGACCTCTCCGTACTACTTTTGCAGCTTCTTCTTCTAATTATTTACAAATAAAAACTAAATTTAAAAAAAGAAACTGGATGAGCCAATCCCTGTGGTCAAGGAGTTCCTTCCTTTCTTCTCTCCTTCCCTCCTTCCGCAAACATTTATTACTATACAGGACACAGAAATCATAAAGGGTGACAATAAAGTACTCTTTATTTTACAAAGAAATTCTAAGAGTTTGAATCTCGTCTTGCGTCTTTAAGGTGATTCAAATTTAAGACTTGCTAGCATTCTTCCAAAGTATTTATATCTATTTCTGGAAACTTTCATTTATTGTATTTAAACATCATATAATTCTCTTGAAAGGTACAATAGACGTTATACAGGCAAGTAGCGGCAGTTCTTTCAAAACTCTTAGAAGTGTCTCTTCTGCCTTTGAAGTTGTACCATCAATCTATGTCTACTTTGAGCCTTGAGGCAGAAGGCCAATCTGGGCCCCGATTCATCAGTGGTTTAAACCCTGCTTCAACCTGTCCCTGATTTGCAATGGCCACCCAACCAGGAGTCACAAACTCAAACAATGCTCCAGGGGCCATGCAGGGAATGTGACTGAGTGAGGTGGGCCAGGTGCAAGCAAAAATAACCAGCAATGAGATGGTAAATGGCAAAGGGGCCTCGGGCAGGAACACACTTGGGAGTGGTGGCCTAGGAACACATAGCCCGTCCAGAGGGCTATTACCACACATTGTTGCTCTGGGGAATGTGGGCCCAGGATTCACAGATCTTGTGATTTGTCCAAAGGAAGCAAAAAAAAAAAAAAAAAAGATATATTTTTAGTGTCTCCTGGTTTTTAAAAGCTTTTTAAAAAATTGTATTGCTGTGTGGGGCCAAATAAACACATCTATAGGCCATTTTTTGGTCAAAAAGACACATAAGAGGAGTCTGACAAAGCAGATGCTGATTAGACCAGGTCATAAAACTATCATTTGTAGATTGTGAAGGCGGAGGAAGAGGAAAAAAATTCCCAGATCTGAGAAGTATAAATACTGCACTATATAAAGGAGACAGTTGTGTGTGTGGGCAGAACCTTAGGCCACAAGAGGCACCTGTCTTCAGGATGCAATATTTAACTGAAGTGGAAATGTAATCACATGCCTACTTGACCAAGGAAGTCTATTAGTGGATGAGGGGTCATTGGAGCTTTGAAAGATAAGAAGGGTTGCATTGATTATACCTCTATTTGAAATAAAGAAAAAAGGATTGAGAGAAAACACTAGAAGAAAATAATGACCAGTCACTTGCTTTTGTCCAACTGTATAGGACAGGGTGGCTTAGCACAGAGGTGAGTTAGCAGGAGAGAAGAGAGAGTTTGGGTGAGAATATAGAAAGGTACACTCCATTCACACTAGGTGGAAAGTAACACCCATTTGCAGGGAGATGGTATAGAACAAGAACATCTCTTCCTATGGGTAATCACCTCTTTCTGGCTCACCTCATCTCTCCCCGGCTGTCAATCACAGAGCTCAGCTACCCGGCATATGTGGGCGTGTGACCCTGAGTAGCCAATCAAAGTACTCCATGCCCCTAACTACACTGATTGGCTCAGAAGTAGGCATGTGACCAAAGCCGGGCCAATCAGAGTCTTCCCTGAAGTTTGATCCATTGGAAAATGGGGGAGAGAAGGTCTGTCTTCTCCTGTGGGATCTCAAACCCCAAGGATTAGATAAATTTAAGCTGTTTGTGGCTGGTTTCCCCGACTACATAGGAAGTGCTGCTGCTGTAGAAGAGAAGTGGAGACAAGCCAAGAGGAGACAAGTAAGAAGAGGGAGGACACTGGCTTCATCCTTTGAGCCCCTGGATCCACCCTTATAACAAAAGACTCCTGACAAATATAATAGTAAAGCTGACTAGTTCAATGACAGCTTCAGTGACAATAAGGAGTAGACACACCATAAAACCAAAGAAACTCTGAATCGAAGCAGGTGAAGAAACCCAAATTTTGCTTAAAGCAATTGAGTCAAACATAGTTTTATCTTGAGATCTTCAGATCTTCCCCTGTTCCGACACACACACACACACACACACACACACACACACACACCAAATTTTGCTAATCAAGAAAAAGGAGAAAGAGTCCTAAAACACAAGATCTCAAATAGAGACATGTTCAATATATTAAGTGAATGGATGGATGAATGAATGAATAAATACTCAGACTAGAGTTCCTTATCATTTCAATATGAGAATACTTAGGAGAAATAACTCTTTTTAAAATTTTTTTAAGAGATTTTATTTATTTACTTGAGAGAGAGAGATTGAGAGACAGAGAGAGAGCACGAGCAGGGGGAGGGGGAGAGGGAGAAGCAGACTGCCCGCTGATCAGGGAGCCCAACTCGGGGCTGGATCCCAGGACTCTGGGATCATGACCTGAGCTGAAGGCAGACCCTTAACCAACTAAGCCACCCAAGCACCCCAGGAGAAATAACTTTTATGGAGAAAACAACAAAACTGTAATCTCCAAATATGATGTCGAATTAGTAGAGGCCTTGCATTTTAACCCCCCCCCAAAAAAACCAAAAAGTGGATGAAGTCCAAATTCTTTTTTTTTTTCAAGATTTTATTTATTTATTTGACAGAGAGCTAGAGAGAGAGCACAAGTAGGCAGAGCGGCAGACAGAGGGAGAGGGTGAAGCAGGCTCTCTGCTGAGCAGGGAGCCTGACATGGGGCTCGATCCCAGGACCCTGGGATCGTGACCTGAGCTGAAGGCAGCCGCTTAACCGACTGAGCCACGCAGGTGTCCTGAAGTCCAAATTCTGATCGATTTTGCCCAACTGTCTTCTGAAGGAGATGCCCCAGTTCCCACTCTGTATCATCAGTTCTTTGGCATCTTTCAAACTTCATTCTCGTTATAGTGTCATTTTGGGTTATTGCTGGAAGATAACTTAGAGATTATATAACATAGTTGTTGTTTGTATGACAGATGAGAAAATCAAGACCCAGAACCCTTGATCAATAAGAATTATACAGCACAAGCTTCTCTAGCTGCCAATAGCTTCCCATTTATAAGCAGGTGCTGTCTAGGACAATAAACACTGGGCACAGATGCAATGTGGAAGAAAAGATAAGCCTTGGAAGCCACAGCCATGTCCCAAGGAGCTGACAATCCCTCCCCAAGAACAGCCATGAGAGTGGCCCTTCCACTCTTACATCTTTTCCTTGTTCTGGGCAGCTTCCCTGTTTCCATCTAAGATAGAAGAGAAAAATCAAGAAACAGGAACCAAAATGTGTGAAGGGGAGTAGGAGGTACAAGCTTCTAGTTATGAAATGTGTAAGTCACAGGGATGAAAGGTACAGCATAGGGAATATAGGTGATGGTATCTAAGATTTTATTTATTTTTTTGAGACAGGGAGAGAGACAGAGCATGAGTAGTGGGGAGGGTCAGAGGGAGAGGGAGAAGCAGACTCCCTGCTGAGCAAGGAGCCCAACGTGGGGCTCGATCCCAGGACCCTGAGATCATGACCTAAGCCAAAGGCAGACGTTTAACGACTGAGCCACCCAGACACCCTTAGCTGATGGTATTGTAATGGCCTTGTATGGTGACAGATGGTAGATACCCTTGTGAGCCTGACATAAGACAGAGAGTTGTTGAATCACTATGTGGTACACCCAAAACTAATGTAACACTGTGTGTCAACTATACTTCAATAAAAGAAAGAATAACCCAAAATGACACTATAACGAGAATGAAGTTTGAAAGATGCCAAAGAACTGATGATACAGAGTGGGAACTGGGGCATCTCCTTCAGAAGACAGTTGGGCAAAATCGATCAGAATTTGGACTTCAGGGGCGCCTGGGTGGCTCAGTTGTTAAGCGTCTGCCTTCGGCTCAGGTCACGAT
>NW_027766461.1:0-296 GCF_054177405.1 Leptonychotes weddellii
AAAAGTGCTCTGTTCAGGAAAATTCAGTGTGTTGAATGATGGGCACCAGCCTAAAGGAAAGAGGAACAAAACATGCCCACATGCACGTCTCTGCCCATACACACACAAGCTGGTCCCCCACATGTTGGGAGCCAGGCCTGCGCTTTACTTCCATGGCTGCTTCCTTCTTTGGGGTTTTTCTCTTCTTCTCAGAGTCAGACTTTGTGACTGTGGATTCATGGAGGGAAGACTAGTGTGAATTCCAAAAAAATGAATTATAGTATTTCCATTCAAAAGTCATTTTGTCGCTTTCAAGG
>NW_027766462.1:0-296 GCF_054177405.1 Leptonychotes weddellii
AAGAGAAAGCATTCCGTACAAATAGTGTTTCAGCTTTCTGGCCATACACTGTGTTCTTAGTGTAACTGGAGTGCAACTTATCTATATAAACACAACATATTTCAGAAGCAAGTGAAATAAACAGAAGCACCAGTTCTTTAAATTACTCTTGATCACGTAAATGAGCAAGCAAGTCTGTTCCACGGAAGCAACACTGGTGCGGGCGGCACCTCTCTGAGCCTGTGATGGTTGCATGTGGAGATCAAGGACAGTGAGGCTGGCTTCTTCAGTTGTTTCTTGAAGCAGCTGGTGGACTT
>NW_027766463.1:0-296 GCF_054177405.1 Leptonychotes weddellii
AAGAGAAAGCATTCCGTACAAATAGTGTTTCAGCTTTCTGGCCATACACTGTGTTCTTAGTGTAACTGGAGTGCAACTTATCTATATAAACACAACGTATTTCAGAAGCAAGTGAAATAAACAGAAGCACCAGTTCTTTAAATTACTCTTGATCACGTAAATGAGCAAGCAAGTCTGTTCCACGGAAGCAACACTGGTGTGGGCGGCACCTCTCTGAGCCTGTGATGGTTGCATGTGGAGATCAAGGACAGTGAGGCTGGCTTCTTCAGTTGTTTCTTGAAGCAGCTGGTGGACTT
>NW_027766464.1:0-296 GCF_054177405.1 Leptonychotes weddellii
AACTACTAAAAAATAATTAAAAGAGGGTGTTAAGAAATCAATAAAGGAAATGAAATGGAATACTCAAAAAAAGTGACTAGCCCAAAAAAAGGCA
This sequence comes from Leptonychotes weddellii, assembly GCF_054177405.1. Taxonomy (NCBI): domain Eukaryota; kingdom Metazoa; phylum Chordata; class Mammalia; order Carnivora; family Phocidae; genus Leptonychotes; species Leptonychotes weddellii. Next base: position 95 of record NW_027766464.1, read on the forward strand.
AAAAAAAGGAGAAACAGAAACAATAAAAAGAGAGACAAATAGCAACATGGTAGGCATGAATCCATACCAATAATTACACTAAATGTTAATGATCTTACCACTGGAATTAAAGGCAGATATTATAATATAGTTAAAGGATAAAAATCAAGAACCAACTATATGCTATGTACAAAAATTTCACATCCAAGATAAAGACACAGAC
>NW_027766465.1:0-296 GCF_054177405.1 Leptonychotes weddellii
ACCCAATCAAGTTAATTTCTCTGTGCCTCAGTTCCCTCACTGATTACACAGAAATAATCATAGTACTTACCTCTTAAGATGAGTGTGAGGTTTGGGGCACCTGGGTGGCTCAGGCGTTAAGCGTCTGCCTTCGGCTCAGGTCATGATCCCAGGGTCCTGGGATTGAGCCCTGCATCGGGCTCCCTGCTCGGCAGGAAGCCTGCTTCTCCCTCTCTGACTCCCCCTGCTTGTGTTCCTGCTCTTGCTATCTCTCTCTCTGTCAAATAAATAAATAAAATCTTAAAAAAAAAAAAAAA
>NW_027766466.1:0-296 GCF_054177405.1 Leptonychotes weddellii
TAAACTAGTAATCATTTAAATGTGACAAAAAACTATCAGCATATGCAAAAGTCCAGCATGCCTCTATAATTTCCCTAAGGCTTGAAACAATGTAAAAAAGACAGCCTGGAAAGTCAAGGATAAACAAGTTTTTTGTTTGTTTGTTTGTTTGTTTTTAACTCAGTGCACAACCAGATTCAACATCAATTCAAACATCAAAATCAGTTCAAATTTTATCAAAGATATTTGGGGTTAGCAAAATTACAGCTTTAGAACCTTGTTCTTTATCTCCAGACAGAAACACACACACACACACA
>NW_027766467.1:0-296 GCF_054177405.1 Leptonychotes weddellii
CTCTCCCCAACACTCCCCACCTCTCCCCAGCTCTCCCTACCTCTCCCCAACACTCCCTACCTCTCCCCAGCTCTCCCAGTACTGGCCGCTCCTGCGAGAGTGTTTACACGATGCTGGTGGCTGGTGGCCCTACAGACCAAGCCAATCTGAATTTCCCAGGTGGGGGGCCCACTCCCTGGCAGGGGTCCAAAGCTCTCTGGGTGCTTTTGTGACACCAGGGTTGAGAACCACTGGCTGAGGCCAAGGACCCCAGAGCTGGAGGAAAGGGGACAGGCTCCTCGTTTCTGTCCTGCGGC
>NW_027766468.1:0-296 GCF_054177405.1 Leptonychotes weddellii
GGTCCCATCATTAGGTCAAGGTAGGTGAATGCTGGAAATCAAAACCAAGTGATGTCCACTATTCTGCACCCCAGCCCTGTCCCCTGGATATGACTCTCCTTTTCCATTTTCTCCTGTCATGACAGAATAGGAAGTAATAGCATTATTACCTGGTGCCTAAATCTCAGTGTGATAGATCATCCAAGTAAGAACCATCTACTGAAACCTATCTTGACTCTGCAGTATCCTAGGCCCTGGGGGACACAAAGAGAATCCAGGACCTAGTTCTTATCATGTAGAAACTCACACTCTAGTAA
>NW_027766469.1:0-296 GCF_054177405.1 Leptonychotes weddellii
GTGTGGCTGGAACATGAGCTATGGACGGTCTGTGGCTGCTTTCAAGCCACAATGCAAGAGTGGAGTCATCGTCAGAGAGACCACATGGATTGCAACACCTAACAGAAAATCTTTACAGAAGACTTTACAGAAAAGTCTGTGCCGATCCCTGTTCTAAAAGGTAATATTATCATGTCACTCCTTTGACTAGAACGTAGCACTTTCTCGGTAAGAACTAATTTCTTTACCCCCATAGGCAAGGACTTCCATCGTTTTAGCCAGAATTCCATATCCATCCTCCTCTATTTATACCTTTA
>NW_027766470.1:0-296 GCF_054177405.1 Leptonychotes weddellii
GCAGCGAGGAGCATAGGGAGAGAGAAACTTTAGCAGACTCCTCACTGAGCTCAGAGCCCGACGGGGGGCTCAGCTCAATCTCACGACCTGAGATCTCACCCTGAGATCACGACCTGAGCCAAAACCAAGAGTCTGATGCTTAACTGACTGTGCCACCCAGGGGCCCCGAAGGGAGATACATTCTTATACACCACTGATCATGTCTTTATTCAATACTTTATTCCTTTGCCTTCAGTGATACTCTTTGGATTTTCATTCCACCTCTTCGGTCAAGCCTTTTCCAACTCTTTTACATA
>NW_027766471.1:0-3941 GCF_054177405.1 Leptonychotes weddellii
AGAGCTACCCTATGACCCAGCAATTGCACTACTGGGTATTTACCCAAAAGACACAGATGTAGTGAAAAGAAGGGCTATATGCACCTCAATGTTCATAGCAGCAATGTCCACAATAGCCAAACTGTGGAAAGAGCTGAGATGCCCTTCAACAGATGAATGGATAAAGAAGATGTGGTCCATATATACAATGGAATATTACTCAGCCATCAGAAAAGATGAATACCCAACGTTTACATCAACATGGATGGGACTGGAGGAGATTATGCTAAGTGAAATAAGTCAAGGAGAGAAAGTCAATTATCATATGGTTTCACTTATTTATGGAACATAAGGAATAGCATGGAGGACATTAGGAGAAGGAAGGGAAAAATGAAGGGGGGGAACCGGAGGGGAAAATGAACCATGAGAGACTACGGACTCTGAGAAACAAACTGAGGGTTTTAGAGGGGAAGGGGGGTGTGGGGATGGGATAGCCTAGTGATGGGTATTAAGGAGGGACTGTAAGAGGGAGGAGCAAGATGGCAGAGGAGTAGGAGACCTAAATTTCGTCTGGTCCCAGGAATTCATCTAGATAGCTATCAAACCATTCTGAACACCTATGAACTCATCAGGAGATCAAAGAAAAGAATAGCAGCAACTGTCCGAACAGAAAAGCAACCACTTTCTGGAAGGTAGGATGTGCGGAGAAGTAAATCCGAGGCAATATTTGGGAAGACAGACCGCGGGGGGAGGGAGACTCCATCAGCTGGCTACCGGCAAGTGACAGAGCAGAGGAGCACAAAATTGGAACTTGTAGAAGTCTGCTCTGCTGAGGGATGTTGCTCCAGTGGCTAAGCCGGGGGTAGAACCCTCACTGGGACAGTGTGGTCTCAGGACCACAGAAAGACCGGGGGTGCCTGAGTGCGGCAGAGCTCCCAGGTATCAGAGCAGGGAAGCCGGCTGTAGAGACAGAGCCGAGGAGTGGGCTCTCAGCTTGGGGTTGCCATAAACCATGATCCACGGCACAGTCAGGCCACTGCTCTTCCAGCAGGGACCCAACAAGCAGCAGATCCAGGGAGACTCCCCTTCCTCCCCCGGGAGGAGTGGTGTGGGAGCGCACCACAGGGATCTGCTGGGTTTGGAGCCTTCACACAGGGTCGTGTGCCAGAGACAGAAATGCTCGGTCATAGGCCAGGTGAGCACAGAGTACGGCCGGAGACCAGGGAGACGGGAGTGATTGACTGCTTTTCTCTGGGAGCTCACTGAGGAGTGGGGCCCTGGGTCCTCGGCTCCTCCGGGGCAGAGATTGGGAGGCCGCCATTTTCACTCCTGTCCTCCAAAGCTGTACGGAAAGCTTGCAGGGAACCAAAGCTCCCTAGAGCAAACCCAAGCAGATTACTTAGCCCGGCCCCCGGCAAGGGCAGGGCAATTCTGCCTCCGGCAAAGACATTTGAGAACCACTGCAACAGGCCCCTCCCCCAGAAGATCAGCAAGAACAGCCAGCCAAGACCAAGTTTACCGATCAATGAGAAAGGCAGAACTCCAGCACTAGGGGAATAATGCACATAGAATTCATGGCTTTTTTCCTGATGATTCTTCAGTCTTTCAAAGTTAATTTTTAAAATTTTTTTTTCTTTTTCTATTTTTTAATTTTTCTTTTTCCCTTTTTCAATCAACATCTTATCAATACCTTTTTAGAAAATCTTTTTTATTTTTCATTTTTAGAGTCATATTCTATCCCTTCGTTGTAGTTAACCTTATTTCTGGTATATATATGTTGTTCTCTCTATAAAATTTTGGGATACAGTTTCTTCTAACAGACCAAAATATACCCTATATCTCTAGTGTATGGCTTTGTTCTAGTCTCCTGCCTGATCACATTCTCTCCCTTTTTTTTTAAATTTCTCTTCTTTCTTTTTTCAACCAACTTCTTATCTTATCAATTCCTTTTATAAAATCTTTTATAATGTTCATCTTTACAGTCATATTCCATCCCTTCATCATATTTACCCTTATTTATGTACATATATAAGTTTTTCTTTCTTTAAAATTTTGGGAGGTAGTTTCTTCTAACAGACCAAAATATGCCCAAATGTGCCCTAGTGTGTGGCACTGATCTATTCACCAGCCTGATCATATTTGATCATATTCTTTTTTTGTTTGTTTTTCTTCTTCTTTTTTCTCTTTTTCTTTTCTCTTTTTTTCTTTTTTCTTTCTTTCCCTTTCTTTTCCCCCAATTTCAGATCTCTTCTGATTTGTTTAGTGTATATTTTTCTGGGGTCATTGTTACCCAGTTACCATTTTGTTCTCTCATTCATCTATTCTGCTCTGGACAAAATGACAAGATGGAAAAACTCACCTCAAAAAAAGAACAAGAGGCAGTACTGACTGCCAGGGACCTAATCAATACGGACATTAGTAAGATGTCAGAACTAGAGTTCAGAATGACGATTAGAAAGATACAGCTGGGCTTGAAAAAAGTGTGGAAGATACTAGAGAAACCCTTTCTGGAGAAATAAAAGAACTAAAATCTAACCAGGTCGAAATCAAAAAGGCTATTAATGATGTGCAATCAAAAACAGAGAATCTAACTGCTAGGATAAATGAGGCAGAAGAGAGAATCAGTGATATAGAAGACCAAATGATGGAGAATAAGGAAGCTGAGAAAAAGAGAGATAAACAGCTACTGGATCACGAGGGCAGAATTCAAGAGATAAGCAATACCATAACATGAAACAATATTAGAATAATTGGGATCCCAGAAGAAAAAGAAAGAGAGAGAGGGGCAGAAGGTATATTGGAGCAAATTATAGTAGAGAACATCCCTAATTTGGGGAAGGAAACAGGCATCAAAACCCAGGAGGCACAGAGAACCCCCTCAAAATCAATAAAAATAGGTCAACACCCCGACATCTAATAGTAAAACTTACAAGTCTCAGAGACAAAGAGAAAATCCTGAAAGCAGCTTGGGACAAGAGGTCTGTAACCTACAATGGTAGAAACATTAGATTGGCAACAGACCTATCCACAGAGACCTGGCAGGCCAGAAAGGACTGGCATGATATATTCAGAGCACTAAATGAGAAAAATATGCAGCCAAGAATACTATATCCAGCTAGGCTGTCATTGAAAATAGAAGGAGAGATAAAAAGCTTCCAGGACAAACGAAAACTGAAAGAATTTGCAAACACAAAACCAGCCCTACAAGAAATATTGAAACGGGTCCTCTAAGCAAAGAAAAAGCCTAAAAGTAACATAGACAAGAAAGGAAAACAGACAATATACAGCAACAGTCACCTTACAGGCAATACAATGGCACTAAATTCATATCTTTCAGTAGTTACCCTGAATGTAAATGGGCTAATTGCCCCAATCAAAAGACACAGGGTATCAGACTGGATAAAAAAACAAGACCCATCAATATGCTGTCTACAAGAGACTCATTTTAGACACCTCCAGATTTAAAGTGAGGGGGTGGAAAACCATTTACCATGCTAATGGACACCAAAAGAAAGCTGGGGTGGCAATCCGTCTATCAGACAAATTAGATTTTAACCAAAGACTATAATAAGAGATGAGGAAGGACACTACATCATACTTAGAGGGTCTATCCAACAAGAAGATCTAACGATTGTAAATATCTATGCCCCTAACATGGGAGCAGCCAATTATATAAGGCAATTAATAACAAAAGCAAAGAAACACATTGACAACAATACAATAATAGTAGGGGACTTTAACACCCCCCTCACTAAAATGGACAGATCATCTAAGCAAAAGATCAACAAGGAAATAAAGACTTTAAATGACACACTGGACCAAATGGACTTCACAGACATATTCAGAACATTCCATCCCAAACCAATGGAATACACATTCTTCTCTAGTGCCCATGGAACATTCTCCAGAATAGATCACATCCTAGGTCACAAATCAGGTCTCAACCGGTACCAAAAGACTGG
>NW_027766472.1:0-296 GCF_054177405.1 Leptonychotes weddellii
AAGAAATGCTTGTTTCATTTTTCCTAGCATTTATTTGGTGATGTGTTAAAGAAGCTTTGGAATAATTTTGTAGAAACTTTTATATTTCACTGTATGAATATTTCAAAAATACCACCAACTAGCTTTTTTTTTTTTTTTTTAAGATTTTATTTATTTATTTGACAGAGAGAGACAGGGAGAGAAGGAACACAAGCAGGGGGATCGGGAGAGGGAGAAACAGGCTTCCTGCCGAGCAGGGAGCCCGATGTGGGGCTCGATCCCAGAATCCTGGGATCATGACCTGAGCCGAAGGCAGA
>NW_027766473.1:0-296 GCF_054177405.1 Leptonychotes weddellii
AAATTTCTCAGGGTTCATGCTGCCTTCTTTAGCAGCATTTGAAGGAGGATCTTTTGCACATTTGTGAAAGATTAAAGATGATCCAGATTGCAAGTCTTTTTTTTTTTTTTTTAATTTAAACCATGTACAACTTTGGTGCAAATTGTGTTGGGTAAGTTTAACTAAATTACACTATACTAACCAATATGAGTGGATTCCTATAAGAATAGTTATGTGAAGATAAACTATATTAAAAAGCAAAAAGAAAGTCTCAGCTCACCCAGAATCCATCCTGAGGGGTGAACCTCTGCCCTACT
>NW_027766474.1:0-296 GCF_054177405.1 Leptonychotes weddellii
TTTCCCCCAATTTCAAGTCTCTTCTGATTTGTTTAGTGTATCTTTTTCTGGAGTTGTTGTTACCCTGTTAGCATTTTATTCTCTCATTCATCTATTCTCCTCTGGACAAAATGACAAGACAGAAAAAATCACCTCAAAAAAAAGAACAAGAGGCAGTACTGACTGCCAGGGACTTAATCAATACAGACATTAGTAAGGCATTGGAACTAGAGTTCAGAATGACGATTTTAAAGATACTAGCTGGGCTTGAAAAAAGCATGGAAGATACTAGAGAAACCCTTTCTGGAGAAATAAAA
>NW_027766475.1:0-296 GCF_054177405.1 Leptonychotes weddellii
AGCTGTTTTTTTATTCTGGCCTATGATATGATAACAGGGACTGGATTTATTCCCCTGCCATAAATATAAAACTGGACCGAAAAATATAAAAACAGGCATTTTCAGCTATGAGACAACAGGCAGAACAAGATTGTACCCTCTGATAGAGGAAAAACAAATGCAGTGAACACTTCTGTTAGGAGACACATTCTGGACCATGATATGTGAAGGGGATACTCTCATTGAATGCCAATTGTCTTTCAGAAAATTCAATAAGTAAGAAACTTTCTTACACATCCTATGATTTCAGCATTACC
>NW_027766476.1:0-296 GCF_054177405.1 Leptonychotes weddellii
CCTCACTCTTAGAACAATGTCTCTACCTTGAACATAACACACAGAATACTGGGGTCCCAATAACACTTGCTTGACTCAAGAGGGGGTGGTTCAATGCCAGGGGAAACAAGGTCAAAAGACTTTAGGCTTCTGCCCTCCTCCACCAAGTATTCAGCTCCAAGAGTCACTGAAGAGAAGTATGCCATTATCCCCACCTTCAGCTCTTAATCTCTGACTCAGAAATTTTGGGGGCAGGAAGAGGGCAAGAGAGAAGCAGGTCATAAGACAGGAAGCTCTTGATCTCATTCCAAAGGAAC
>NW_027766477.1:0-296 GCF_054177405.1 Leptonychotes weddellii
GATTAACCAACTGCAATGCAATGGTGATATTTGAAGGTCAGGAATTCTCTATTACTAGCAAAACTGGCTTTCCAGACCCACAGAAAGCCTCAGATCATCTTCCCTCCCACTCCTACCAAAAGTAGAGTAGAGAAAATAGGTATTTGGGTAAGATGAAGTAATGGCCCTTTTTCTGGGTAGTTGATTCTCAAATTTTGTTATGTAACAGAATTTCCTAGGAAATTTGTTAGCAATGCAGATGCCCAGGGCCTATCCTTTAAGCATTGTGATCCAGATGGTACAACTCATGCTATCAA
>NW_027766478.1:0-296 GCF_054177405.1 Leptonychotes weddellii
GCAGGGAGCCCGATGCGGGACTCGATCCAGGGACTCCAGGATCATGACCTGAGCCGAAGGCAGTCGCTTAACCAACTGAGCCACCCAGGCGCCCCCCTTTTTTTTTTGAAAGCTAAGCACTTTGCAAGCATGCGCTCAGTGAATTGCGACAGTAAACCCATTAAGTGGGTATTAATCTTATCCCCATTTTGCAGATGGGGAAACTGAGGTCCAGAGAGGCTCAGTGACTACGTACTTACAGTTACTAAGGCAGGAAGTGGTGGCGCTGAGAGCCACACCCAGGCTGTGTGTCCCTA
>NW_027766479.1:0-296 GCF_054177405.1 Leptonychotes weddellii
ATTAAAGCAGCCAGTCCCACCGGGCCCTGTATGATTTCTGCACTTTTCCCACGGCCAGGCTCAGGGCTACTGCCTGGTTTCCCTAATAACTGCTCGACTGCGGGCTCCCCCAAGAAGCTACAGATGCAGGAAGTCTGTCTCCCAGGAGGTGGAGGGGGGAGTCGTGAGCGGCTGCCCATGAATTATTAATGCATTCCATTTGCTACGAGGTTTCAGGACTAATTAATTATCCCCTTAATAAGGGTCTGCTCATCTTTCCGCAGCGGCCTTTGGGATGGCTTCTTAAGGCCTCTGGG
>NW_027766480.1:0-296 GCF_054177405.1 Leptonychotes weddellii
ATTGAAATCTATTGTAATTTCACTTGATTGGAAAAAAAATTCTGCATGAGTTCATGTCCCCCTTTTACTTATTTATTTATTTATTTTAAAGATTTTATTTATTTGAGAGAGAGCGAATGAGTAAGCATGAGAAGGGGGAGGGTCAGAGAGAGAAGCCCACTCCCCGCTGAGCAGGGAGCCCGATGCAGGACTCCATCCCGGGACTCCAGGATCATGACCTGAGGTGAAGGCAGTCGCTTAACCAACTGAGCCACCCAGGCGCCCCTTACTTATTTATTTTTAATTTTTTCAAAAAT
>NW_027766481.1:0-296 GCF_054177405.1 Leptonychotes weddellii
GCTCACAAAATGGGCACCTTGTTCTTGGGCCCAAGGCATTGCTTTACCTTGAGAGTGTTCTTCCAGCTCAGCACCAGATGCCACATGGCTCACTTTTATGTCCCTCCCTTTTCTTCCCACTTCCATGAGGATATCTCCGCATTTGCCACTCTGGGAATTGTTATTCATAGCTCTAATGTGGCCAATTGTTCCTCTGTCCGGAGATTTGAAATATACAAAACATCCATACCTTAAATGTTTATCCTCTGGGAAGCAACTGTCTTCTATATAACTTCATACAAGTCCCATGATCCCGA
>NW_027766482.1:0-3941 GCF_054177405.1 Leptonychotes weddellii
GGGATTGGTTAGCCTGGTGATGGGTATTAAAGAGGGCACATACTGCATGGAGCACTGGGTGTTACACAAAAACAATGAATCGTGGATCACGACATCAAAAACTAATGATGTATTGTATGGTGATGAATATAACATAATAAAATAAAATGAAAAAAAAAGAGCTACCAAAGAGTGACTTGAAAATGCATGCCTCTTCCTCTGCAATAGGAGTTTTCCTATCAGGGAGTTACCTTGCAGAAGGAAGAGAGACATTGCCAGAGAGTCAGAGGAAAAACAAAATTATTTCATGTTGCTCTAATGTAAGAGTTAAGTGAGTAATCTGTTTTTTAATCAAGGTAAGTTTTCATAGCTTTAATTACCTTTACACAGCAACTACAACAACAGAAAGACACAGATCATAGATACCAGTGTTAATATCAGTCCCCAACAGTAGTATAGTGAATTTTGATCTAATTAGAAAAAAAATGGCAAAAACAAATACTAACAAACAAATAAAAATACTGGCTTGACGTTTCACCCTAATGCACCTGATAGGTAGGTAGTTGAGATCTAAGCCACCATAAGGAACAAAGTTAAAAGACTTCTCTAAGATTTTTCACATGCCTATTATTTTATTAAATTAAATGTTTTCCCTAAACCCAGATTTTCATGGAAGTTAGTCAGTGATCTGACTTTAAGAACACTTAGTGTTCTTAGAATACAGCCTGCACGCATTCATCCATTCATCCATTCATTCATTGGTTTACCAGACAAAAATCTAAGTTCTCCAACAGCCATTAGAGGCTATCATCAATGAGGAAGCAAATCAGGGTGTAAAAGATCTTAGGTGTTGCTATTTATATGCAATAGAGTCTACTATAGGAGAAAGGTAGAAATGAAAGTGAGTAAACACACACACACACAGAGCCCACAAGGCTATATGGAAATAAATGGTTTCTGCGAAAGAGACGGGTGGTTTCCTGCAAACTTACCACCCAGAGATGACTGTGCAGTCAAGCATCAAATACTGATGGGCAGCAAAGAAGTAAAAAAAGGACATTGCCTAGAGACAACAAAAATAAACATCAGTGGCATATGATTCTTGTACTCATAATCCGTCATCAAATTGCATTCCAGAAGTCAGTATTTTTTCAAAAACACGTTTCTCCTTTTTCCCTTGAAACAGCTGATTTCTGGCTCTTTCAAATTCTCCCTTGCTTTGCAGTTATGCGTAATAGGGGAATTTGTTTATGAAATGTAAATGACCTGATTTTCAACTCTGGAAACGTGGCAGTTCGTTACCACCCGTCCCTCTCACCTCAAATCCATGGAAAATCTGAATAAAGGACAGTGTAGTACTGAGAGAGGTGTAAGGTCACTGAAAAAAAACAGAGTATTGAAATCAAGTTATGGATATACATAAACTTGATAGATAGCAGATGTCGACTGAAGGCATAGAGGCTAAATTTTTTTTTTTTTAAGATTTTATTTATTTATTTGAGAGAGAGCGAATGAGAGACAGAGAGCATGAGAGTCAGAGGGAGAAGCAGACTCCCTGCCGAGCAGGGAGCCCGATGCGGGACTCCATCCTGGGACTCCAGGATCATGACCTGAGCCGAAGGCAGTCGCTTAACCAACTGAGCCACCCAGGCGCCCGAGGCTAAATGGTTTTTTAACAAATCACATCAATAGAGAAAAAAATCAGATCCCTATTTCATAACATTTGCAAAAAAATAAGTTCCAGAGAGATTAAAAATGAGGCTGTGAAAAACAAAGCATTCAATTTAAAAATAAGATACACAAAAATAATTTTTTTTTCATTTATTTATTGGAGAGAGAGAGTGAGAATGAGTGAGAGCGTGAGCAGGGAGAGGGAGTGGAAGAGGGAGAAGCAGACTCCCCGCCAAGCAAGGAGACCGATGAGCGGCTTGATCCCAGGACGCCGGGATCATAACCTGAGCCGAAGGCAGACGCCTAACCGAGCCACCCAGATGCCCCCACACAAAAATAATTTTAAAAGCTTTTAAATTGGGCTACATTTCTATTTAAAAGTTCAGCATAATAAAATTTACCATACACAAAATTAAACACAGCCAGTGACGAGAGATGCCCACAATGCATACGCCCTGCAAAGCATTAACATATAAACCACACATACACAAAAAAATGCTAAAAATTAATAAGAAAAAGACAAAGGTGGATTTTTATATTAGCCAAAATATTAAAAACAGGCTTTTTACAAAAGAGGAAATCCAAAAGACCAATAAACACATGATAAAATATGCTACTTTACTGGTAATCAAGGACACACAAATTGAAATAAACATGAGATACCAATTCATATCTCATTGGCAAGAAACTTTAAAAGTCTAATAACATCCAAGGCTGGTAAGGATGAGATGCAATATGATCTCTGACTTTCTGCCCTTAGACATTAAAGAACAACAGGTTTTTAATTGGGAGATGTAGATGAAAGAATTCTGTTCTAAGATGAGTAAGTTCTGAGGATCTAAAATACACATGGTGGGCGCCTGGGTGGCTCAGTCGGTTGAGCGACTGCCTTCAGCCCGGGTCATGATCCCAGGGTCCTGGGATCGAGTCCCACATCAGGCTCCCTGCTCTGTGGGGAGCCTGCTTCTCCCTCTCCCACTCCCCCTGCTTGTGTTCCCTCTCTCGCTGTGTCTCCCACTCCCCCTGCTTGTGTTCCCTCTCTCGCTGTGTCTCTCTCTGTCAAATAAATAAATAAAATCTTTAAAATAAAATAAAATAAAATACACATGGTGATTATAGTTAATAATAAGTTGTTGTATATATCAAATTTGCTGAGAGTAAACCTTAAGCTTTCTCACCACCAAAAAAAAAAAAAAGATTTCACTATGTATATGAGGTGATAGATGTACCAATTATCTTGATTGTAGTAATCATTTCACAATGCATATGTATATCAAATCATCACATTGTACAATAAATATGTACAAGTACATTTGTCAATTATTTCTCAATAAATCTGGGGGGTGGGGGGGAACTATAGCTTCCAACAGTAGTATTTCAATAGTAGTACTGAAGGTAATTCTACTTCTAGGTATAAATCCTAAGACCAGAAAAACTCACAGAGACAAGCACAAGGATATTTTTTGAGCCTTTATTTTTTCTGAGACTTTTTAGTAGCAATAGCAACAGCAACAAAATGCCAGAATCTGAAATAGAAGTAAATGTCCATCAGTAGGAGACTAGCTGATAAATGGTGATGTATTTGTACGCTGGGATAGAATGCTGCAGTATTCCACTGTATAAAGCACAGTGAAGGACTAGATCTACACCTATCAACCTGAGTATTTCTCGAAAAAAAAATTAAAAGATCAAACAGGTTAATAAAGATGCAAAGACATGCCAAAAATAAAATATATTGCCATGGTACATATATTTAATAAAATATGAAAACACACAGAAAAGGTATAGCTATCAATTCAAGACTATTGTTACCTGGGAGAAAATAAAGGAATGAGAGAGGGCCAAACACCTTGACTTTGTCAATACATTATTTTCTCTAAAATTACAAAATAAGCAAATAGGGCAAAATTACATGATTCATCAAATCTAGAGAAAATGGAAATGTGTTATATTATTCTCTGTACTTTAAGTATTTGGAGTATTTTGTAATGAAAATTAAAATTATTTTTTAATGTTAATAAAGAATATGACTGAGTAAAAGAAGGATTAAAGAGATCGGTGACACTTTACACTACAAATCTGAAATGTTCCACTGTCCACAAATCAAGAAGCCTCATAAGTTGTTGTATCTGAGTTGATCCAAGGGCATTTAACTTCACCTAGTTTTTTTCCGCACACGTAAATTAAAGCACATTTTTAAAACTATGCTAATTGAAAAGCTTTTTAAAAAGATTCTTCAGCACAACCATTTGTACATTTATGCTAAATCCTTGAAAATAACATTTATTCCT
>NW_027766483.1:0-296 GCF_054177405.1 Leptonychotes weddellii
GCTCACAAAATGGGCACCTTGTTCTTGGGCCCAAGGCATTGCTTTACCTTGAGAGTGTTCTTCCAGCTCAGCACCAGATGCCACATGGCTCACTTTCATGTCCCTCCCTTTTCTTCCCACTTCCATGAGGATATCTCCGCATTTGCCACTCTGGGAATTGTTATTCATAGCTCTAATGTGGCCAATTGTTCCTCTGTCCAGAGATTTGAAATATACAAAACATCCATACCTTAAATGTTTATCCTCTGGGAAGCAACTGTCTTCTATATAACTTCATACAAGTCCCATGATCCCGA
>NW_027766484.1:0-296 GCF_054177405.1 Leptonychotes weddellii
AGATACTAGCTGGGCTTGAAACTAGCATAGAGGACACTAGAGAATCCCTTATATAGACATAAAAGAACTAAAATCTACTCAGGCCAACAAAAGAAAAGCTATTACTGAGATGTAGTTCAAGTGGAGCCTTACAAAGTGGATGAATGAGACAGAAGAATGAATCAGTGATTTTGATATAAAATGATGGAAAATTAGAAAGCTGAAAAGGAGAAAGAAAGCTATTAGATCATAAAGGAAGATTTCAAGACCTCTGCAATTCCATAAAGTGAAATGATATTTATATTATAGGGGTCCCA
>NW_027766485.1:0-296 GCF_054177405.1 Leptonychotes weddellii
ATATGTGATACAGAATTGACCAGACTTAGAAGAGTCTTGAGTTGTGTCTAAAAATAAATATGCAATATAGGACTTTTATCCATTTAGTTTTTGTTTGTTTTTTTGTTTGTTTATTATGTTATGTTAGTCACCATACAGTACATCATTAGTTTTCGATGTAGTGTTCCAGGATTCATTGTTTGCATATAACACCCAGTGCTCCATGCAATACATGCCCTCCTTTATACCCATCACCGGGCTAAGCAATCCCCCCACCCCCGTCCCTTCTAAAACACTCAGTTTGTTCCTTGGAGTCC
>NW_027766486.1:0-296 GCF_054177405.1 Leptonychotes weddellii
CTCAAGTGGCTGGCAGGCAGTGGATGTCCAAAAGAAGGCCCTCTCAGAAGGGCAGGATTGGGCTTTCTCCTAAGCATCCCTGGGGAGTGGGAAGAGCTGGAGAGGCGAAGTGAGATCTCAGGCAATGACCTTCACAGATCGCACCCTATGCCATTCCAGTTTGTGCTGCCTTGAGGCCAAGGAGGGGAGCTCAGAGACACCTTCACTTGTCTGTCCAATCAGCCATCGCCTCGGGGCCTCCTGGCACTTGGTGGGTAGTCAGAGCACCTTGGCGAGGCCAAGGATAGTCCTCTGAA
>NW_027766487.1:0-296 GCF_054177405.1 Leptonychotes weddellii
CGAAGTTACCAAGTTTGTAGCAGGTGACCAAGCCCTGAATAGCATCAGGCAAATACTTAGCAAACATACATGGTAACTTCATCCTCTAATGTGCTTCTGCCCCTGCCCCCAGGGGCTACGCTGACCTGCATATTTTTAACTGGAGCACCAGAAAGTCCACCTTGGCTGTGGGGCCTCCCTGAGTCTTGGGAGGCCCTTCTGGGTGGGCCCAGGATAGGAGGAGTGTTTCTGGACCACTCAGATTCGTGGCCTGCCCCTAATACACCGTCAAGTCTTCAGTTGGATTTTCACATTAA
>NW_027766488.1:0-296 GCF_054177405.1 Leptonychotes weddellii
CTTACAGCCCCTGCTTCCCCTCCAACGGTGCTGGTGTGGGGATTACAGGAGGAGATGATACATATTCTCGGTGAGCTGTAAGCATCATTCCCCTGTGCAGGATAAAGAGTGAGCTTCTGTCGCCCATGCAGTGGAGCCATCCAAGTCCCGTGTCTGGCTTCACCCACTACCAGGTGTCCAGCTCATTCTGTAGACCGTCGATACCTGAACACCTACAGAGCAGTTGTGAAGCACCAGACAGTTACTGCGCTCCAGTCTCTACTTGGAGGAAATCACTTTTAGCGTCACAACAGCAC
>NW_027766489.1:0-296 GCF_054177405.1 Leptonychotes weddellii
ATTTGTGTCATGAACCTTCCTACAGTATGATTTCTGAAGTTGGAATCGTGCCAGGGAAGGCCTTTCTCACTTTGATTATACGTTGTCTTCGGTTTCTTCCACCCTTGATTCTGTCATTTTATTTATTTATTTTTTTACAACTAATTATGTAATCCAATTGATAGTTATTTTTCCATGTGATCTAAGTAATGGAATGCTTTCAAATGAATAACGTTGTCCCAACACCCTTTATTAAACAATTGACCAATCGATTTTGTATATTCTAAATTCCCATACGTGCTTGGACCGCTTACTAC
>NW_027766490.1:0-296 GCF_054177405.1 Leptonychotes weddellii
AGACCATTCCACCCAACAGCAGTAGAAAACATATTCTTCTCAAGCACATATGGAACTATCTCCAGGATAGATGATGTTAGGTCACAAAACAAGTCTTAGCAAATTTAGGAAGATTGAAATTGTTTAAAGTATATTTTCTGACCACAATAGAAGGAAAAATGGAAAATTCACAAATATCTTGAAATTAAATAACACATTCTTGAATTTTCACCCATTAGGTGAAAGAAAAATCAAAAAGGAAATCAGAAAATAACTGAGAAAAAAGTGAAAGCACAACCTACCAAAACTTATCAGAG
>NW_027766491.1:0-296 GCF_054177405.1 Leptonychotes weddellii
CAGGCACCATGAGCTCCATGTTGTCACCCAAGTCCCAAGGGGCTGGAGTGGAATTGCCCAGATAGATGGTCCTCAAGCAAGCAGTTTATGCCACAGCTGAAGAACTCAAAGGTTATAAAAATCCAACCTTTTAAAGGTACTGCTAGCAAACTTGTCCAACTTTGGCTCTAGAGGGAAAACTTATCTTTATTATCCTCAAGAGGAAATAAATCTGTCCTGAGACTTAGAAGGAAATCTAAATTAAAGTCTAAATTCACTATCTTTCAAGGCTGTTCGTACAATATCCTTGAAAAAAA
>NW_027766492.1:0-296 GCF_054177405.1 Leptonychotes weddellii
AAGGCTGCATACAGTCCAATTTTCATATTATATATCTTATTTTTAATACACTTGATACAAATCAAATATATTTACATAAAAGTGTACAAATAATAACTGTGCAACTTAATGAATTATCACAGCATGAACATACTTTTATAATCGACCACACAGATCAAAATTCTATTTCCAGCATACCAAAAGCTACTCTCAGGCTTCTACATCACTATCTCCACCCTATTCATCAAAGATTAAAATTTTTCTTACCTTCAATATCATAGTTTACTTTTGTCTTTATATAAATAAAACCACACAGA
>NW_027766493.1:0-3940 GCF_054177405.1 Leptonychotes weddellii
TTGGGGTGCGAAGTCTGCAGGTTGAGGGGTGAAGTCTGCAGGCTGGGGGTGAAGTCTGCAGGCTGGGGGGCGCTGCGAAGTCTGCAGGTTGAGGGGTGAAGTCTGCAGGCTGGGGGGGCACGGTGAAGTCTGCAGGCTGGGGGGCAAAGTCTGCAGGCTGGGGGCAAAGTCTGCAAGCTGGGGGGCACAGTGAAGTCTGCAGGTTGGGGTGCAAAGTCTGCAGGTTGGGGGGCGAAGTCTGCAGGCTGGTGGACAAAGTCTGCAGGCTGGGGGACACAGCGAAGTCTGCAGGTTGGGGAGTGAAGTCTGCAGGTTGGGGGGCTAACACGGGCACAGGCTCAGAGGTGAGACAGCACTCGGTGTGCTGGGGAAGGGCCCTGGTTCAGCGAGGCTGGATGCAGTGTCCTCGGATGGAGGTGAATGGACATGGGCTTGATAGACAGCAGAGGGACCAGGGGTGGAGGGTCCGAAGCTCTCTGCTGGGGAAGTTGGAATCAACGTATTCTGCAGGAAATGGAAGTGCTCAGAAGCTTTTTCGGGGAGAAAGTGGCATTGCCTGATCCTAGTTTTAGGAAAATGACCGGTGGCAGCCATGGGGAGGACAGGTAGGAGGGTGAACTTGTGAATCTGGAATTGGGAGGTCACTATGGCATCGCAGGTGAAGAGAGGATGGACTTGACCCCAGTGTAACAGAGCGATGGAAGTCGGAAGGGCAGAGAGTTCACGTGGAGGTGAACTTGGCCTTGGCCAGTGAGCAGGTGCAGTGGGCAGGGCAGAGGTAGCCTCGAAGCTGCTGGCTGGGAGGGGATGGCGCCCCTGACGGGTGGCAGGAGGAGAGGACAAAGTGCAGGTTAGGGAGAAAGGAAGGTGACTCAGTTACACAAGAAAGTCCTGTGCTTTTTTTTTTTTTTTTTATAAAGATTTAATTTATTTATTTGCTATATAAAGAGAGCAAGCGAGAGAGACAGAAAGAGAGAGCGCGAGCTCACAAGCAGGGGGAGGGGCAGAGGGAGAAGCCCAGGACCCCGGGATCCTGACCTGAGCTGAAGGCAGACT
The DNA here is from genome assembly GCF_054177405.1 of Leptonychotes weddellii. Lineage (NCBI taxonomy): Eukaryota > Metazoa > Chordata > Mammalia > Carnivora > Phocidae > Leptonychotes > Leptonychotes weddellii. The sequence continues at coordinate 1,057 of NW_027766493.1, forward strand.
CCTAACCGGCGCCCAGAGAGCGTCCTGTTTGGAGTGAGGGTAACCCCCTGCAGTCTGAGCTTGGAGAGCAGTCAGGTGGGAACAAGGTGGCGTCGGAATGTAGTCCCTGCCGGCTCAGGGACTGTGTGGGCTTAGCTCACCCAGTATCTACACAACCGGGTAAGCTGAGGCCCCTTCTCTGTTTCACCCATGGGCTAAGGACATTGTCCCGCAGACCCGGCCCCTCCCGCCCTATTCTCAGGCACTGGAGGAAAGCAGTGGGGTACCTCCGTCTGGTCCCATTCTTGGCAGAGTATTGCATCCAGCACCCAGTTGTCTCTGCACTTCCGTCCCCATTTTACAGACGACAAAGCTGAGGCTCGGAGGGATCAATGGCCGGCTGGAGGATGGTCAGTCTGGTGGCCGGTAGCCGCAGAGCCCTGACTCTCTCCACTGAGCCGCTTGGCCACCTGGCTGCCCCTGTCCCCACGGAGCGAGGTCTCCGCAAGGCCAGTGGATTTGGAATGTGCTCCCAGGGAGGCAAGGAGTGTGGCCTGGAGAGCTGTGAGCCAGCAGGCATCACTGAACCCGGCTTGCGCTGTCCTCCTGGCACCCGGTGATGACTGTCGCTGTCGCTGTCCTCTGGGGGGTGAGGTCAGGCTGGAACACCGGGTCCCGTGTTCCTGGTTACAGGGTACCCTTCTGAGCCCGGGAGTCATCTGCTCAGGGCCCCTCTCTGGCCCGACCTCTGGCCTCCTTCACCCAAGTGGCAGACAGCAGCCCGCAGAGGCCGTGCCGGGGGCCAGAGGTCAGCCGCGGGGTGGCCCTCGAGTCCCGCCCAGCCTCACCACCAGAGTCCCAGCCTCCGCTGGGTGTTTCCACAGACACAAAGCTTGCTTCGGCTTCTCTCTGTCCCATGCCCTGTGCTTTTGCTCCCCCTGGGTCCTTCTGCTGCTACGCCCTCCACCATGGTCAATGCTCTTTGGCTGTTCTGGGTCCTTCTACCAAGAAGAAAAGTGTCTGAACCCCACCGCACTCCTGCGGGAGTGTGACATCTCTCCCCCAGTGTTCCGGGTTTGAAAAGAGGGTCTGTGTGGGGGACAGCATGACACCCAGAGTCATTAATGATCAGGGTAGAATGTGGTCGGGGGTGATGCCGCCCTGCATGTCGCTGCCCCATTCTGGGCTGACGCCCACAGGGGTGCCCACAGCCCTGGAGCAAGGAGGCTCTTCTCGGTGCCTCCAGGTGACTCGGTTTCCTTCCTTCGGAGCAGCTCTCTCTGTGGGTGCGGTGCCCGTGGTGCCGGAGGGTCTCTGTGTCTGGGAGCGGCCCTCAGTGCTGGGCAGTGATGTGGGCAGCGGCGGAACGCTGCTTCGCAGAGATCCCTCGGATGCCCTTCCAAGCCCCAGAGCCAAGGACGCCGTGTCCTCTGTCCCTGCAGGTATTTTCACTGTCCAGCGGACAGCTCGGAGCTCGCCTACGACCCGCCGGCGGTCATGAACGCGGACACCTTGAGCTACTGTCAGAAGGAGGCCTGGTGCAAACTTGCGTTTTATCTGCTGTCCTTCTTCTACTACCTTTACTGGTGAGTGTCTATCCCTCCTGGCGCTCTGGGTCCTGCAGGCGCTTTGTGCCTCTGGCTTTTGCCGGGGGGGGAGGGCTGTGAGGGTGGGGTCGCAGCCGCATGGGTCTGATGCCAGCTGTCTGACTCGGTTGGGAGCCTAGGCTTGTGCATGGAGGCGTGAGGGGTGGCGGGTCCTGAAGGAGGCCTGGCCCCTGGTGGGTGCATCCGCAGGGCCTCACAGAGAAATTCACTGTCCCCACACCTCTGGGGAGGCGGTTGGTGACACACAGCTGGTCACTCCTTCCCCATAGGGCTCCATCCCCAGCTCAGCCACTTGGGTCCCCTGTGGCCCCTAGTCCACGTGGAAGCATCTGGGGGACAGAACAGAGACCCCGGGGGGCGGTCGCGCGTCTCAAAGGGGCACGCGGGGTCACTGAGTGCTCAGGCTCACGACTCTGCCCATGTTACGTAACTCGCTAATGAGGTAGACCGTGCTGACTTTGCGATTGTTCAGCACCGCCCCCATGTCTGCACCTCTGCAGAGAGCGGCCTAGCGAGGCAGATGGCTGAAAGCAGACTGCCTATGGCCAGGCCCCGAGAGCACCTTTTCTGAAAGCATCTCCCTCCTGTTCCTCTTTGGGCTCATTTCTGGGGCACCTCACCTGCCACCTCACTACGTGGTGGCTACCTGCGTTTGGCCAGGAAAGCTGCTGGTGTCCCGGCACTGCTGTCGGTGCTAGCCACGTGAGGAAGAGGAGGGTGGGGTGTTAGCGAGGCCGCCCCAGGCTTGGGGCGGGCTGGGGAGTGGCTGCATTTATCCACACTTAAAAATGAGCCGTGCTCGGGTCTCTCTGACTCCGACTCAGAACTTTCTAGCCACTGAAGCTCACTCAAGCTGGTTCCTGCCTTGGGGAGCCCAAAGAGGGTGGCCTCCAGGCTTAAGGACTTGACACCGTGGGCTAACGTGAGGTGCTGGAGTGAGCTCAGTCTCCTCTGTGGGGGTCTGCAGACACCCCCACTGCAGAGTCATGAGCCTGCCCCAGAGGCAGCCGTGCCCCCCGGGCTCCTTCCTCATTCATCTGGGGTCCACCCTAGTCCAGATGGAGATGGAGGCAGGTCACATCCCCTCATTTCAGTTGCGTTGCCAGCATCTGTCTGTTGTGGGAAAGAAGACCTGGGAAGTCACAGCAAAGTAGCTCCCTTCCTGCAGGGCTGTGGGGGGCGGGAGGGGGCGGCGGGGGAGGGGGACAGTGGGGCTGTGGGGGGGTCGCGGGAGGGGTCGCGGGGGTGGTGGGGGGGGCGGAAGGGGGTGCGAGGGGGTGGCGGGGGGCGCGGGATGG
>NW_027766494.1:0-296 GCF_054177405.1 Leptonychotes weddellii
AGAACAAAGTCGCTGAATTGAGGCTGTAAAGCATTTAGCCTCTCCATCTCACATTTCTATCATTTGGAGCCTGCTCTTTGGTCTATGGGGCAAAATGTGAGCCAGTGGGACAAATCTTGCTGATGACTCAGGGCAATGTGGTGGTTTATTTGATTGTGTTTTATTGGAATTTGAATGTGTTTAGATGGACTGAGCACTTTGTAGTTTAGAGTAAGGCTCAGCCTTTCCTACTGTATTTCTATTAGGCCACATGTGTACCTACCTACCTGAGATGACCTTGAGGTCACTTCCCTGGG
>NW_027766495.1:0-296 GCF_054177405.1 Leptonychotes weddellii
CCTTCTGGGAACGCGCGCGAGGTTTTCTCTCCTTTCCTGGAGGGAGCCGTGTCCTGAGGATCACGAGCCTCTGCTTGGCCTCGGGCTCCCTGAGCCACCCCTGCTCTGAGGGGAGCCAGTGCAGGACCCCACCCTCAGCCCCGACCCCAGGGAGGAACGGCCGTGCCCCAACCCTGCCCTGGGCGTGGGACAGTGGCCATGTGGGCACCTGCCGCCCCCGGAGCACAGGATCTCACCGTGTCTCGACCTCGCAGCCCTGGACCCCGGGTCCTCCTGGGAATGACCTTCCTTCCGGA
>NW_027766496.1:0-296 GCF_054177405.1 Leptonychotes weddellii
CTCCCTCTCATGCTCTCTGTCTCTCATTCTCTCTCTCTCAAATAAATAAATAAAATCTTTAAAAATAAATAAATAAATAAATATAAAGAAAAAGAAAAAAAGAAAAGAAAAGAATATCTCCTAGATAGGGAATCTCTATTAAGAAACTCATCTGCTTGAGAAGGAAACCCAAAATCCACTTGGAAGGGCAAGTCTAAAATTATCTGGAATGACATACTTGTTTCTTTAGTGGATGAATTTTTTTTTTTAAATCAAGGGGAGACTTAGAATTAGGTATAAAGATGAGATTTGCATTA
>NW_027766497.1:0-296 GCF_054177405.1 Leptonychotes weddellii
TCCTGGGATCAAGCCCCTTATCAGGCTCCACACTCAGCAGGGACTCTGCTTGAGATCTCTCTCTCCCTCTCCCACTGCCCCTCCCGTGTGTGTGCGGTCTCTCTCTAAAATAAATAAATAAATCTTTATGAAAAACAGTTTAAATTTTTTTTAAACCTGCTTTAATCATGAGATACTAAAAGTTAAAAAAAAAATTAAAAGTCCCAGTCAGGCTGTGTGACCTTGGGCATCTCAGGTGTCCTTCAGCCTCAGTCTCCTCATCTGTCTCCCCCCTGACTGCTATGTGGATTTAGCGA
>NW_027766498.1:0-296 GCF_054177405.1 Leptonychotes weddellii
ACGATTCCATCGATACGCAATGTGTAGAACAGGCAAATCCATGGAGACGGTCGTTAGTGGCTGCCTGGGGCAGGGGCTGCCGGGGCGTTGAGGGGCGGCAGCTAAGCCACGTGGCATTTCTCCTGGGGGGGTGTCACTGAAATGCCCTAAAACTGGTCGTGGCGATGGCTGCAGCCCCCTGAACAGACCACGTTGTACATCGGAAGCCGGGGAGTTGGATGGTGTGTGAATGATCTCAACAATGTGGTTTTTTACAAGAAAACACTACAGCTGACATCATAGTCAATGTTGAAAGA
>NW_027766499.1:0-296 GCF_054177405.1 Leptonychotes weddellii
ACACACACACACACATGCACACACACACCTCGCACTGGTGTTGGAAAAATCCCTGGAATATGAAAACCTTGAGATGAATCCTGAAAACAAATAGGTTTCCACAGGCAAAAAGGAAGAAATTCTGAAAAAGGGAGAACCACATGATTTTGATGTCTAATGACCTACCTTAGGGACTATTACCAGCTTAAGTAAGTATCAGAGGACGCCAGTTGAGGTTTGGCTGCGCCCATCACTCATTATGACCTTGCCTGTCACTTACACCTCAGTCCCCATTTCTGTATTTGTCTGTCGGACAC
>NW_027766500.1:0-296 GCF_054177405.1 Leptonychotes weddellii
CACAAGAGTAGGGGGCTTGCAACACACACAGGATACACCCCTCAAGTGTCAGTTTCTGGCAAACAGGAGACATTGCACTTCAGGGCAAGACAGGACCTCTTTTCATAAGGCCGCTACTTTCTAGAGGAGAAGACATAGCTGACTTTTCAAACACATAAAAGCAGACCCAGAGAGTTAGACAAAACAAGGAGACAGAGAAGTATGTCCCAAAACAAAAGGACAAAATCACAGCCAGAGACCTAGAAGAAATGAGATAAGTAATATGCCTAATAGAGAATTTAGGTAATGGTCATAAA
>NW_027766501.1:0-296 GCF_054177405.1 Leptonychotes weddellii
ACGATTCCATCGATACGCAATGTGTAGAACAGGCAAATCCATGGAGACGGTCGTTAGTGGCTGCCTGGGGCAGGGGCTGCCGGGGCGTTGAGGGGCAGCAGCTAAGCCACGTGGCATTTCTCCTGGGGGGGTGTCACTGAAATGCCCTAAAACTGGTCGTGGCGATGGCTGCAGCCCCCTGAACAGACCACGTTGTACACCGGAAGCCAGGGAGTTGGATGGTGTGTGAATGATCTCAACAATGTGGTTTTTTACAAGAAAACACTACAGCTGACGTCATAGTCAATGTTGAAAGA
>NW_027766502.1:0-296 GCF_054177405.1 Leptonychotes weddellii
ACTGCACATGGCGTTGGCATCTCCGTCTTCACTAGTGACCACCATGTCCGAGGACACGTACTGCTTCTGCAATGCCTTCACGGATCCCACTAGCTTTTTCTTGATGACCTAGTCAGCGCCAGACATAACACAGCCTTTAGGAGATCCTGCAACGTACCTGCTCATTGCCACGTACACAAGCAACCACACACGTGCACCCGTGTGTGTGTCTATCTAGCAAAACTCACACAAGCTAATTACAGAAAACAAAGCCAAAGCCTAGAGAAGAAAAGGAAAATCACATACTTACACCACCC
>NW_027766503.1:0-296 GCF_054177405.1 Leptonychotes weddellii
TGATGTAGAGGTTCATTATCCTCATTTTACAGATGATGACACTTAAGTAACTTGTCTCCCAGGTGCACAGCTAGGAAGTGGCAGAACCGGATCCAGACCCTTGTCTGGGAAACTCTGGCCCCGAGCTCCTTCTGTTTGGATGGCAAATCCCAGTCAAAGAGTGGTTTTCCCCACATGCTCTCATTTTCTCTTTACACTCACACTGCAAGCGAATTGGTGCTCTTATCCCCCATTTTTTAATCAGGGGACAAGAGAGGAAACTGAGGCACGGTGTGGAGAAGGGGCTGGAGATGGCA
>NW_027766504.1:0-3940 GCF_054177405.1 Leptonychotes weddellii
TCCCCTCCTGCTATCTTCCTCTTCTTTTTTTTTTTTTCTTACCATATATTGCATTATTTGTTTCAGAGGTACAGATCTGAGATTCAACAGTCTTGCACAATTCACAGAGCTTACCAGAGCACATACCCTCCCCAGTGTCTATCACCCAGTCACCACATCCCTCTCACACCACCCCTCGCTCCGGCAACCCTCAGTTTGTTTCCTGCCATTAAGAATTCCTCATATCAGTGAGATCATATGATACACATCTTTCTCTGTTTGACTTATTTCGCTCAGCATAATACCCTCCAGTTCCATCCACGTCGTTGCAAATGGCAAGATCTTATTCCTTTTGATGGCTGCATAATATTCCTTTGTATATATATACGACATCTTCTTTATCCATTCATCTGTCGATGGACATCTTGGCTCTTTCCACAGTTTGAGCCTCCATCTTCTACTGCATCTCAGTAATAACTTTTGTAATTTCAGCCTGATTAGATTTTCATTCTTTTATTCCTACAGTAAGAGATTCTCTACTGCCTTTGTTTTTTTCAAGTCTTGTTAGTATCTTTATAATCATTGTTTTGAATTCTAGTTCTGACATCCTCCTTATATCCATATTGATTAAATCCTTGGCAGTGAGTACTGCCTCCTGTATTTTTCTTTTTGGAGGAGCTTCTCTGGCTCATCATTATGTCCAGAAAAGAATAGATGATAGAGAGAGAAAATACAAAAAGAACAACAACAACGCCAGAAAAATACAGACAAAACAAACTAGAAGAAAATAGAAACAAAACAAAATAAGAAAAAAAAAATCAAACAAAGAGTAAAACAGAACAAAACAATAAACTAGACCCTGGGTATATTTTGTCTTGTTTCTTAAAAGAACCCAGATCCTGGGACATCTGAGTGGTTCAGTAGGTTAAGTGTCTGCCTTCAGCTCAGGTCATGATGCCCGGGTATTGGCATTGAGTCCTGCCTTGGGCTCCCGGTACAGCATGAAATCTGCTACTCCCTCTGCCTGCTTGTGCTCTCTCTCTCTGACAAATAAATAAAATATATATATTTTTTAAAATAAAAGCTTTAAAAAAAAGAACCTAGATCCCAAAATAGTAAAGAAAAAAAATATATATATCATAAACATACAAAATTAAAATAAAGTACAATGCAAGGAAACAAAAGAGAATACATATATGTTATATATATAATGTGTATATAAAATAAAAATTAAAGAAGAATTTTATTTTATTATTTTATTTTATTATGTTATGTTAGCCACCACACAGTACTTCATTAGTTCTTCATGTAATGCTCGATGACTCATCATTTGCTCACAACACCCAGTGCTCCATGCAATACGTGCCCTTCTAAAGAGCCATCACCAGGTTAACCCATAAGAGACTCTTTACGATAGAGAACAGACTGAGGTTTGATGGAGGGAGGTCGGTGGGGGATGGGCTAGATGGGTGTTGGGTATTAAGGAGGGCACATGTCATGTTGAGCACTGGGTGTTAAATATAAGTGTTGAATCACTAAAATCTACTCCTGAAAACAATGTTACACTATGTGTTAACTAACTAGAATTAAATAAAAATTGGGAGAAAAGGATGCCTCATGAGTTAAGAGGACACTTGTTGGGCAGGGGGGATAGAAATAGGGGAGCATGAGGGTCTCTCAAAGCCCCTCCTACAGCCCTGGAAGCCTGCAGGTCCTTCTCCTTTACCCCTGGGACTCTGGAGAGCCTCTATCATGCAGAAACTCAAATAAAGGTTCCTGTTTTGTTTGGTAGTGTTCCTGCCTGGGGTGCAGTACAGCTGCTGGCCTCCAGGAAGAAGGGAGCCTCCTGTGTCAGTGGTGCCCACTGAGGTCTTGTTTTTTCTGTTGTCAGTTTTATTGAGATATTTGACATAAAGCACTGTATAAATTAACACTGCCGTGCAGTGTACTTGAGTGGCGCTAAGAGAATAAATCCTAAGACTTCTCATGACAAGGAAATACATAATTTTTTGGTGGGGATGTTAACTGAACTTAATGTGGTAATCATTACACAATACATGTATGACCAGTAATTATGCTGTACACCTTAAACTTACACAGTACCAACTATACATTTCTTGAGCTACTGGAGCATCCAAGAGTCATGCAGAGGTCTTTTTCGCTGTCCCCCTGCCCCAGAAACAACTTGCATCTCCTATTACTAGCATTCATCTCCACTATCTGAGTGCTCAAAAACACGAGGCGGGGTACAAGATCTTCCCGTTTATTCCTTCAGCAACTATGCACCAAGCACTCACGCTTTGCTAAGGAGCGCTGGTGGGCAGTGGTCCCTGCCTGCCAGGAGTTCACAGTCTCGGGGGGAGATAGACAAAAGCACCAAAACGTAGACATGTGAAAAAAGAAAGAGCAAGTGTTGTGGTGAAAACAAAGTGGGATGCTGTGAGGGAGGACTGTGCAGGGTCTGAAAGGCCTCACTGGGGTGACATTGCCGATACCCAAATGACAAGAGGAAGCCGCTCTGCACAAGTCTTGGCGCCGTGTGTCAGGGAGAAGGCACCACTGAGACAGAGACTCACAGGCAAAAGTGGGTTTGATCAGAAAAGGTTAGAAAAGTGGCCAGTGTGGCTGGAGGGAGCCTTGGAGGAGAGAGGGGGTGGGCAATGGGGGCAGGGCCAGATTCTGGGGCCTCATGGACTGTGTTAGTTATCATTTCCTTTCTGACTACATTGCCCCAACACCTTGCATTTTAAAGCTGCAAATATTTAATATCTCACCATTTGTGTGGACCAGCTATCCAGGCATGACACCACCTGTGTCTCTGCCTCAGGACGTATCACAAGGTTGGGGCTGTAGCCTCAACTAAGGCTGGACTGTGGAGGATTTGCTCCCAAGTTCACTCACAGAACTCACAATGCAGTTTCAACAGAGAGACTGAGTTCTTTCCCATCTGTCAGCTTGGGCACTCCCTTGTTTCTCTTCTATGTGAGCCTCTAACGGGGCAGCTCAAAGCATCAGGGGCTGATTCCCTGGGGATATGACAAAGAGAGCAAGTCAGAGAGAGAGGGAGAGAGAGAGCGTGTGCCAGAGAGAGAGGAAACACAAGCGATGGAGTGAGAGGAAAGAGAGTGTTTTTGGCATTTTGTCTCAAATTTAGACATCCCATCACATTGGCCATATTCTATTTGTCAAAGCCCAGTTTCTAAATGCTTAGTGGTTACACCGGGATGTGTATACCAGGGGTGGGGATCACTGAAAGCCATTGTGAAGGCAGTCCACCCCATAAGCTGTGATGACGATCATGGGTCTTATCCTATTTTTTTTTTTTTTTAAGATTTTTTATTTATTTTACGGAGAGAGACACAGCGAGAGAGGGAACACAAGCAGGGGGAGTGGGAGAGGGAGAAGCAGGCTTCCCGTGGGGCAGGGAGCCCGATGCGGGGCTCGATCCCAGGACCCTGGGATCATGACCTGAGCTGAAGGCAGACACTTAATGACTGAGCCACCCAGGCGCCCCGGGTCTTATTCTAAATATAACAGGAGACAATGGAACAATTTTACGCCAGAGGATAACAATATCTGAATTTACATTAATTTCATCCCCACCCCCCACCCCCCCGTGGCTCTGACCTGAAAATGAGGCAAAGTTGGAAGTGACTTTTTCAATACTATACTGCTGGAACCCAGGTCTGCTTTGAGTGGTGTTCCAACCCCTTCTTGTAATTCTTCAATCACTAAATTGTGCCATAGATATATATGACACCATCCCCCAGGTGTAAGAGATATTATCTCAGATACAACTGTTGAGGTCCCTAGGAAGTAGGTTCTAGCCTCATCCCCTTTGTGAAGGTTTGGAGACTGGGGAAGACCTGAGAGGCACAGTGATTTTCCCAGGACAAAGAATAGGTAAGAAAAAGGAGGGCCAGATCCAGCTCTGTCTTCTCAAAGCTAGGATCTTCATTAC
>NW_027766505.1:0-296 GCF_054177405.1 Leptonychotes weddellii
CAAAAAAAGAAAAAAAAATTAGACAAAATCTAGAATCCCGCGTTCCTAGCGGGTTCAAGAAGAATTTCTATGTCCTCATAATAAATTGGGGGAAACATTTTCTTAACTGCCCGGCTAGCTCAGTCGGTAGAGCATGAGACTCTTAATCTCAGGGTCGTGGGTTCGAGCCCCACGTTGGGCGATGCTTTTTCACTTTCTCCTGCAGTGGTTTTTCTTAACTGAATTTCTGCACACTAAGAAGCGACGTCCCAAACCGCCGTCAAACAGGAGGAATTTTGGAGATCAACACTTTTAAG
>NW_027766506.1:0-296 GCF_054177405.1 Leptonychotes weddellii
TAAACAAGACATCTTTGTACTGTTCTTCTCCCTCTTCATTGACATTTAATGCAAAGTCCAGTGATTTGTGATAAATTTAGGATTTCAAGCAATGCCATAATTTTTTTAACGTTAAAAGTTTATCTAGTGATTGTGGCTGTTTGCTGTCCCTGGAAAATCCCTGTAGCCTCGGTGGGGTGTCCTCGGACACTTTTTCGAGTGTCTGGACGATGAAATTGGTAAAAACCCAAAAGAAAACTTTTCCATCATTAACCACTCCTACTGCATTTCCCCTTCATCTCACCCTCCTAGTTTAA
>NW_027766507.1:0-296 GCF_054177405.1 Leptonychotes weddellii
AAAAATTAAAAAAAAATTATAACTATTATTGCTTGTTGTAACAAAACGATCAATAAAAATTAATGGAAATTTAAAAAAAAAAAAACTTTACCATATGCTCTATGTGAAACATAAGCATTGTCAAATGCTATTCAAAACTAATGCCAGGTTGAAAAATGTTGCCTAGTTTAATGGGTATTCATTATCCATTGCGAGGATAAAATCATATACAATACCATTTATTTGTTCACAAATATATATTAAACAGTATTCTGTGTTAGTCACTGTGCTGGTCATTGGTGACACCTGATGAACAA
>NW_027766508.1:0-296 GCF_054177405.1 Leptonychotes weddellii
CTTAAGTCCTGGGACTGCACGAGGGAATGGGCCCCAGTCTGGAGTCCTGGATTGCCTGGATATTGATCTATGGCAAAGAAGTAATTGAATTCAACACAATTACGTTGAACTCTAGGCTTTTGCCAGGCACTGGAAAGAGCACCAGCATATTTTGGGGGTGGTGGTGGTCGGGAGACACACCCAGTGCTTAGGCCTTGCCTTGAAAAATGGTCCAGTTATAAAGACAGTAGCTAAAAAAATGCGAGGAAAGGAAAGGTAAGTAATAGGATGTCAGGCTTATTGAGTGCTTTATGTCA
>NW_027766509.1:0-296 GCF_054177405.1 Leptonychotes weddellii
GAATACCCAACTTTTACATCAATATGGATGGGACTGGAGGAGATTATGCTAAGTGAAATAAGTCAAGCAGAGAAAGTCAATTACCATATGGTTTCACTTATTTGTGGAACATAAGGAATAACATGGAGGACATTAGGAGAAGGAAGGGAAAAATGAAGGGGGGGGAATCGGAGGGAGAGATGAGCCATGAGAGACTACGGACTCTGAGAAACAAACAGGGTTCTAGAGGGGAGGGAGGAGGGGGGATTGGTTAGCCTGGTGATGGGTATTAAGGAGGGCACGTATTGCATGGAGCA
>NW_027766510.1:0-296 GCF_054177405.1 Leptonychotes weddellii
CAAAAAAAGAAAAAAAAATTAGACAAAATCTAGAATCCCGCGTTCCTAGCGGGTTCAAGAAGAATTTCTATGTCCTCATAATAAATTGGGGGAAACATTTTCTTAACTGCCCGGCTAGCTCAGTCGGTAGAGCATGAGACTCTTAATCTCAGGGTCGTGGGTTCGAGCCCCACGTTGGGCGATGCTTTTTCACTTTCTCTTGCAGTGGTTTTTCTTTTTCTTTTTTTTTTTTTGCAGTGGTTTTTCTTAACTGAATTTCTGCACACCAAGAAGCGACGTCCCAAACCGCCGTCAAA
>NW_027766511.1:0-296 GCF_054177405.1 Leptonychotes weddellii
CACCTCCCTCCTTCGGGCTCTCTGACATTCCTTTCTTGGTGAAGTACATCCCAATATCCTTTGAACAAGCTTCACATGCCCTAGCTGCAGGGAGCCCTCACCTGTCCTTTGTCACTCTTCTCGCCCTTTGGACCACCTGTCCTGTCCCACACTCTCCCACCTGCTGCAGACGCCTCGCCTGCCCCACCTCCAGGGCCCCGGCTCGGTGCCCCCCTGCTTGGCGTCTCGACTGCATACGTGGCAAAGGGACTGTCCCGTGACCTGAGCCACCTGACATTCCTGCAGCCACCCTCTGG
>NW_027766512.1:0-296 GCF_054177405.1 Leptonychotes weddellii
ATTCATTTGAAGATGAGCAGACAAGGGGAGATGTTAGCTTACGGATGGCTTAGCTTAGGGTTGGTTTAGGGACAACAAATGTGTGCGTTTCCTGCATGCCCCGGGGCAGTCATTGCTGGGTCAGACGGAGCTTTGTCATGTGTTCGGCCCAATTCTCCATAAGGCTGCAGGCAGCACTGGCATCCTGGTTTTTAGCCATCGGTTGGAGATAAAATAGTGTGGTCAGCTCTGCTTTTCCGGATTGGACGAATGCCACCTTTTGGAACAATAATTCGTTCTTTAAGTCTCTCTAGTCC
>NW_027766513.1:0-296 GCF_054177405.1 Leptonychotes weddellii
GAGGCCACAGCGCTCCCCTGGCAAAGAAACAGTGACGTTCATTGAGCCACTATGTGCCAGGGACATGTTCTTTCACGGACAACTAGTATTTATCTTGTGATGTAGAGGTTCATTATCCTCATTTTACAGATGATGACACTTAAGTAACTTGTCTCTCAGGTGCACAGCTAGGAAGTGGCAGAACCGGATCCAGGCCCTTGTCTGGGAAACTCTGGCCCCGAGCTCCTTCTGTTTGGATGGCAAATCCCAGTCAAAGAGTGGTTTTCCCCACATGCTCTCATTTTCTCTTTACACTC